>NC_070637.1:3535200-3785200 GCF_947347685.1 Pleuronectes platessa | reverse complement strand
AAAAATAAACCTCTTAACAGGGGAAAAAGTATGTAGAAACCTCAGAGAGAGCCACATGTGAGGGATCCCTCTCCCAGGACGGAAAGAAGTACAACAGATGCCACATGAAATGAAGAAAATCTGAAAAATAAGAGTTGTTCCACCACATTGGCCTAATCCAGTCACATGGGCGCTGAAATGTTTTGCTCTCCGTAGAAATTAAGTGCGCACCAGCTGTTTTTGTTGTCACCACCATGTGTTTGTTTGTGAATCAGAATCAATCTAAATAAGCAGGCACGTGTCCGCTCTCTGCAATTAGACGAAATTTAAACAATTGTGTCGGAGGTGGAACTATAACTCAGGCTCTGAATGCTGTGTCCTGCACAGTGCTGAGCACCAGAGCTGGGGAAATGTTTCTGTTATTAGATGCATAGCGACGTGGACGTTATTATAAAAACAGCTGCTTCAGGACCAGGACAGACGCACATTAAAGGTGTGTTTGTCCTGTTTCATGTGCCCGTCACATGTCTGTCATCTCTCCCTTTCTGACCAACGCTAACTTTACACTTAAATAAATAAACAATAAACACCATCACTGAACACAAGTTATTAGGATAATTACAGGACTGACGTGTACTTTGTGTTTGTTTGATTCTCTACAGCTTATGTGACACATGTTTAAACCCGCGAAACAACACGAGACTTAACGTGACGCCCACAGTCAGGTGTGATCCGGAGTCATGACACGTGATTAGCAGTTTGTGTTCACTTCAGTATTTTGTTTTAACATATTATGCTTATGGTTAAAAGGGTGTGTGTTTACATATTCTAGGACAGCCAGGCCTTCATTTGTGCGTACGCATGGTCTGAGCAAGTTCTAAATTTGTTCGTACTCAGCGAACAACTTTAGGTAAGAACATATTGATGAATCCCAGATTTGTGAGTCAATCGTTCGTATGCACTGTTTAAGCACCTGTTTGTGAATGAGGTATTGAGCCAACACGTTACATCTGTGGCAGCAGTAGGATTATGTGAGCAGTTTATTTGGTGAGTTTTATTCCCCTGAACTGTGCATATTGTCACTTTTGTGCTAAGTGGTCTTCTTTCACTCTTTTGTAACAGCTGTTGGACTGAAAGCTATTTGTTCGTCCGGGTTGAGGTGGTATAGACATATGTCAGATGATGGAGATTAATCTGTGCACACTAGAGTTAACCTTTTGAAGCCACATTCACTTTTCAAACGAAGAATAAAGAGAGAACGAAGGCTACAGGTGAAATGCAATGACACCACATGCTGTTGAGCATTAGGTCTGACTCCTGAGGGAGACAGATGTGTACTTAAGACTTTTTTATTATTATTATTCTGATGTATTTACTGCTTTTGAGCAGAGGGTTATTTGGTATACATTAGGGGAGAGCGGGGTAATGTGAGACATTTTTTACATTTGCTCCCCTCTAGGCGAGCTAAAATGATATATCAGTAAAATGTACACATTTCCCATTAATTCAGGATGTTTCCTAGCAATGGAAATGATCAGAATGTCTTCAGGACAAAGGGCAGTGAAAATATGATTGTTTTTTAAAAAGTGGTCTTGTGTCTCACTTTACCCCAGCTTAGGGGTAAAGTGACAGACCAGAGAAATCAAGGGGGTAAAGTGATCCACTTACTTTTTCCACTTGAAAACCACCATAACAACACATGTTGTAATAGTTCAAATCCTTACAGCTAGATTGACAACCACACATTCCAAAACTAATATCGGACTAGTAACAGAATCATGGGGATTGGTCAATTAAGCACATTTATGATTATTATGATTCTTGTGATCTCTGGCACACCCTAGCTTACCTGCACATTGCTTCTCTGTCCAATTGGCAGGGACAGGGATATTGTTTTTCTCTGCGTATTCAAATGCCAACTCACGGCACTTAACTGGAGCAAGGCCATGGAACTGGTCAGCTAGTTGTTTCAAGTGTTTGGCAAGCTCCTCCTTCATCTGATCTGTGAATATTCTCTTTGCCTCAGCTACTGCACCCCAGGCTACTGATTTTACTTTCCCTTTCTCTTTTTTCTTTATGAATCTTTTGAGGGTTGTCTTATCAATATTTCTATCCCTTCCAGCTTTTCTTAAGGACTTCTTTCCTTGCATGACCTCAGCGGCTGCACTCTCCATCTCTGCGAGGGGTGTTTGGCCACAGGTTGTCTTCCTGGTGTAGTTTCTTGGCATGATGGCTTTTCTACAATGTTTATGACATTAAAAATAAAACATATATGATGTAATATAACGATAAAATATGTTTAAGACTAAACTTAACTTGTGCTTCATGGTGAAAAAGAAAAACACATTTTTGTGAAAAAACATACTTTCCACAGCACCAACACCAACTTCTCCTTCATGGCAAGGCGGGAATGGGAGGGGCTTGAAAACATAATGGTCACATGACCACAAATGTGTTCCATTGCCTAGATACAGGGGGTGTCTCACATTATCCGATGTCCCACATTATCCCGCTCTACCCTACGCTATAGGGCATTCTAAAATTGGCATGTGAGTCTGTACCTGTGTTTTGTTGAGACAGAATATAAGAGTTCGATCACTTAAACAGACATTTTTCCCGGTCGCGGTTTTCCTCTGCACATAGGCATTAAGTGGAAAATACGACACAAACTTGCGATGAGGTGTAAGTCTGGACACTTTTCCTCACATTCAAGCTGAATATCCACGCTTCAACACTAAGTTAGCAAGCTACGATCTGTAGCAAGTCAGGTCAGACGCATACTGGCAGGAGTCATGGTACATATGACTCAGACAAGCAATTGGCATCAAATATTCAGGGTTTTGAGAATTACAAGCCCATTTTGCCAAGAAACCACTCATGATAGCAGAGATGTTTTGCTTCCACAAACGAAATCAAAACAATGGTGGCCAGGCGATACAAAGCAGCTGAGCGTCTCTCTCAAATTAAACGCTGTTCTCTCTTCCAGACCCCACGTTAAATGCCGGCACTGTGAGAGGATGAGCCACACTGACGAGGACTCATACAAAGATCATGAGTGCCATAAATGTAAATGGTTTAGTATTTGTATAGCGCTGTTCTAGTCTTGAACACCACTCAAAGCGCTTTACAGTACAGTTTTACATTCACCCATTCACACAGTGCATCTATTCGCAGCACTTTGTTATTCTAGGGGGGGTGGGGGCATTCGGGGTTCAGCATCTTGCCCAAGGACACTTCGGTATGCAGATGGGTCAGACTGGGGATCGAACTGCCGACCTTCTGGTTTGAGGACAACCACTCTACCCCTCAGCCACAGCCGCCCCTGTGGTCTATGGGCAGACATGGAGCCTGCATTGTAGGATGCTATAGGCAGATGTTACACCCACCACTCTACATATCATTAGTGATAGACAACTGGTCCAATACAGGTACAAGAACAACTGTTTTTCTTCTCAGCACAGTGCCTTTTCTTTGTTACTTCCAAAGGCTCACTTCAATTCCAGTGAGAAATCACATTGGAAACGAGCTCCTGATGAAATGAGATGGGGCTTTAAAGGACAATGCAGATACAGTAGTCCAAAGAGGAACTGGCCCTCAAATACCTGAGGAACTGTACAGCTTCCTGGAGAATCACATCGCAAGCATCAAGTAGCTGCTGTGGTGTCGGAACTCTCATAGTAGGATTCACTGTTGCAGTCAGACACAATTAGTCTGCCAGGAGGGTATTTGTGCCGGGTCTTTATCAATTTGTAAAACAAGCTTGCTCTACTGTACCTGAATGTTTTTTTATTTTTATTTTTCTATTTCATTCATATTTTGCATACCAATATTTGTGATTCAACTGCCTGTACCTCTCCCATATTGTTCTATGGCCATCACATCTATGTTCCTCAACTCCATTACCCTTGTCGACTGGCTTGATCATAATGTGTCTGTTACCCCTAAGCACCTCCTACTGTTATCCTTTTACTGCTAAGGCTTCTTTAGCTGGGCAAATATCAAAGTTGTTATCCAAAGGATTTAGGTGGCAGTTTGCCATTAGAAGTCCAAGAACTCCTTTTTCTGAATCACCGCTGTAAATTTACGCAAAGAAAGACGTGGTTGTTTCCAGAAGTCATGGAGAATTTTGCCTAAAACAAGGCGGGGTTGGTTTCTGTGTCTGTGGTAAAATGTTGTATGGAATATTATTCTGTAGCTGCCACCAGCTGTAATACTGGTGGCATAGACTTTCGCAACATGAAGCCAGACTGCATTCGAAGGGCCTGCTTCCTTAACTAAGACAGCTGGCTGTTCCATTATGAGCGTTTGGAGATGTTTATATGATATGTAGGGTTATAATCATCCCTATATTTCTCAGAAAGGTGAGTACCATAAGGAGCTGTGCCACTTCCATCCCGAGTCAGCTGGAAAAGAATGGAATTTATCCAGGTCATTATATGACATATATTGCACATCTGTCCGTCTTAGGAGAGGGATCCCTCACATGTGGCTCTCTCTGAGGTTTATACATATTTTTACCCTGTTAAAAGGGTTTTAGTAGTTTTTCCTTACTCTAGTTGAGGGTTAAGGACAGAGGATGTCACACCATGTTAAAGCCCTATGAGACAAATTGTGTTTCATGAATATGGGCTATACAAATACAATTTGACTGATTGATTGATTACATGGTTGCAGTGCCAAGGATACAAGGGTCCAAGTGAAACACAGATTCCACTGCTTCATCTCCTCACATACATCAACAGTATAGGCAGCTGCCTTGATCTCCTGGGATGGTCCCTTTCCCTTCCTTGTAATCTCAATCAATTTAAATTTTTTCCAGGACATCTGTTATATTTTGTATGACCCAGTTCTCTTCAAGAACGAACTTTGGTCCCTCCTTAAAATCTGAATGGTGCCTCTTGACAATGGTAAGAGCCAAAGAAAAGGTAAAGGTTTTTTTGAAAGACTGCCTGGTGGCAATGTCCTCCACAAGGACTGACAGAGCTCTTGAGTTCTCTGGGGGGGATTAGAGGTCCTTAACCTTGCAAAGGACAGATGGTTATTTCTCAACATTATGCTCTGACTATTGCTTCCAGAACTACAGCAGTGGCAGCCCAGACAACAGGAAAACAGCTATTCCTGGCTAGGTTCTCCAGGTTGATGGTCAAACGGCTTTCTCAGAGTAGTAACCATGAAGTTCAGCACCTCCCTTAGAACATAGTCTTTCCCAAAAGACATCCCTAGGGCACTACATTGCCTGTACATTATTTACTTAAATAACACTTCCCAGAAGTAGGTAAAAATAGGTAAAAGTAGTCCAAACTTTACCAATATAAATGGTCAAATCCAGTTTTTACAATACACAAGAGTGTTTGTTCCTAACATCAGATGACCCATATGAGAAGAGGAAACTGACCTATGTCTTCATGCATACAATAAGGAGTGCGTTTGAGGATAATATAAAAAAATTGGTTAGGTTAAGGCACAAAAACAAGTTAAAAAGACACCTCTTGTTGGAATTTAGGCACCAAAACATTTAAATATCTGGGCATTCCCGTACTAAGACTGTACTCTTAAATGTAGTGCATATGTAGACTTTCTGTGTGGGAAGCTAGCTCAAAGGCTTCACTTCCTACTTAGACTTTTCGGTGTGAGCACCGCCGTCATGTCCAAATTTTATTCTGCAGTGCTTGAAAGCATAATTAGATAAGGAATGACAGCTTGGTACGGAACTCTCACAATCCAGCCAAGGTCAAAAATTTTGAGCATAGTAAAAACGGCTATGAAGGTGATGGAAAAAAATACTATCCTTCCCTTCAGACCATCTTTACGAAGGGTCTGTGGTCAGACTAGCATACAGGATCCTTAATGACCCGTCACACATTCTTATCCCCAAATGCGACAGGTTACCATCAGGCAGACCTTATAGAGCCTTTAGGTGTAAGACCAACCCCCTCAAGCTCTCGTTCTTACCAACGTCCATGATACTACTGAAGGAGATGCATTGACTCGGTCATGCATCTAATAACCCTTGCAACTGTCTAACATTTTTCACACTTCGGTTTTAAGGTTTAATGCAAGTTTCAGTTTCTTATCTGTCTATATCCTTTTAGTGTTTTTCCTTTTAAGTGTTTTAGGGCAGGTGCAATATTCATCTCACTTTTATTCTGCATTTTTATTCTGGGTCTTGCTTGATATGTCGTAATATGTATTGTTCTGCAGCTGCTCTGCAGCACTTTGGCCCAAAACAAATTTCCCATGGGACAATAAAAGGACATTTGATTTGATTTGAAATAAACCTTTTTTTGGTTGAGCCACACAAAACATATTTTGTTACTTTTGGGCACAAAAGAGAATTTGTCAGGTTAACGTTGTTATAAGAAATGAGATGCTTGTCTGCAGGTACTGCAGTCAAAAACCTATTACCTATAAATCTAACAATAAAACACACCTGCATGCAAACCATCGCATACAAAACCATAGAAACTTAATTTCACTTGCATTGCAATTTGGTTTCTTTATTCTGAGTCAGTGACAAATTGCTGAAATACTTTAATTGTACTTAGCAGTGAATCTGTTCGGCAATCAGTAACAACAGCTGCCATTGTTTGGATTATAAAAAATAAAGATAAATTCTTTTGGAAAGCACAAAACAATTTCATTACCTTATCTCATTGCGACACCACACTTAAATAACAGGTGTAGGTTGCAGCATGTTGGCTGCAATAAATTCCTTACCTGTGTTTGGAAGTCATACTGAATCATGGAAAACAATCTTACACATATCAATTCAAGGTGGTGTTAGCATAGAAATTGGCACAAAGGTCACTCGGCTATCAGATTTCTGTAGACTATCCAGAGAAAATCCTCAAATGTCAAGTTAATCTAGCATTCCAATATAAAGACAAAAAAGATGAAAACAAAATGTAAATAATAGTGCTTAATACAGGCTAAACAATAACATGCAAGTTCTGTATAATGCCCACTTACCCATCCTCAAATACTGTTCTAAATTGATAGTACAGAGTTTCACATCAAAAATAATTTTACATAGAATATTTCCTTTTTATCAAAATAAAGCAGGTTGTTGAACAGTGGTTATGTACACTTTATTTCCAACTTTATCTTTGTTTTGTTACAAATCTAAATGCTAACAGTTAGTCAAAACAAAACAAAAATATTGTGCAACTGATCCTGCAAATCCAAAGTAGAGACTGGTCATTTTTCACTTGAAGAGTGTTCCATACCTGAGTGATACACTTTCCCTCTTTCACTGCTCTTGTTAGGATTTGGTTTAGGTAAATGGAAGACATGCCAAAATATCTTGATTGCCACTTAGTGTCCTGCTACAGTATAGATCATAAACTCTACCCATACAAGTTAGAAGACAGGTCATGGACCAAACCATAAATTCAGAATACACATTATTCATTTCATGTCTTCAGTGGGAGGACATGTCAGCCATCTTTATTTTTAATCTATGTGAGTTGGGACAGATCAATACTAATAGTACTAGTACTATTATACTATACTATTTTTAGTTATAAACTTGATGTCAAAAATTAAGTGAAATAAATTGCTGTCTGTTTATCATTCTAATGTCCATATCAATAGCCAATCTCTGAGTATTATGGCTTAACAAGCTCATCAAGTGAAAGAGTCACAGCAACGACATGTTGCGCAGATACAGCTTCACATTTGACACAAAACCAAAGACTATATGTGTACTAACTGTATTATGTCCAGAAACGACTTTTGGTGGATGGATCAAAACTTACACTTGTATATAATATATAAACCATATATTCTGTAACCCTTTGCTCATATAAAGACTACTCTGTTGCTATTCTATGGCTTAAAGATAGAGATAAGTTGTGGCAAGGCAAACCAAGTAAATATGGCAAATGTACAACTTGTCCTCACTTTTAAAGAAATGTGTTAGTTTCATATTTGTGCAAAAAATGAATGTGAAATATAGAGGCAGAAACTAAATAACAACTTTAAGGTGTAAAATGTTGAAGATGAAAACAACAGTTTTCTTACAACAACCAGTTCTGTAAAGGACAACAATCTGTGAGTGTATCTATTAAATAAATGAGTTGCTGTGTGTTACATTGCCTGATGGGGAATTTCTTTTTTTAAATGGTAACTTAAACTATCAAACAAATGAAAAATCTAATGCTATTACCAGTAACCTTTGTGTGTGTCCAAGTGAGCTCAGGCCACTGTATCACTTTTAAATAAAAATACAAGATGGACAATATGATCCAATGGAGAAATTTCCATTATTTACACAAACCAATTAAATAGAGAAAACACATCAGAACTAAACAGTGAAGATGTAATGTTTTCCTTTTTTGCTCTTGTTTTCTAAAGTTATAGCACTCTGAGCTCTCAGACATCAAATATTCCTTTTTAAAATTAAAATCTGTAGTCACTCCAATAATAAATCGTAATTTGCATCCTGTAATTTTGTATGAAGATTCCATTCACACATAGTACAACTATTGATTTAAATTTAAACATTTTGTAACAGGCAAATCTCACCCACTAAACAATGTTTTGTAACAACACGTGCAGATTTTGAGACAGTGACACTCTTAAACAATTTCTTACATTTTGCAATTACTCAAGAAAATTTATAGAAGAAAAACCAACAAATAAATAAAAATGAAACACCATTTTGACCCCGGTCTGTTTAAAAGGCAGCTGTCAATATGACATAAGGAATGCTTCTGGATATTTGATTTGAACAGGATAGTCATTATTTTGATTTTCAACACAGATGAATGGCATTTTTATTATTTGCATTTACAGTCACTGCTGTACTAAGCTACTTTTTTGAATTAACTAAAGATAAATTCACATCATTGGTGACAAAGCAATACATTATTTGCCATCATCTGATGAAAGTTTTTGAGTCGGAAGGTAAAAAAACATGTGTATTTACATGCAGTATATCTCATGGCATGTTAGAGAGCCTGGATATGCAGCATGCAAATGTAGAAATTGTGGACTTACAAAGTGTTGGTTTACACAAAGCCAAAATGTTTTTTTCAAAAACCATAATTGCAGAAAGTTATAACGACGATATAATCAACACATGAATACTGACCTTTGTATTCCCTCTGTATGTGAAATCCATGTTTCATCAATGCAATCTATTTACAAAGACTGAGTACTTTTATACATACAATCCTTTGTCTTATATTATACAATACTTACAATTACAGCATTGAATTGTGGTGTCCTTTAACACCTCAATTGTAGAGTAAAATATATATAACTATATCTCATATATGACCAGACATGATGTCAAAGCTGGTATTTCCTATACTGCACAATCATTCAAATAAATGTAATAGCTGCAGGTAAAGGGATTAAAAAAAAGGCAGTGTCATGAAGGAATCATCAAGAGGGTCTCCCTTAGTTTTTTTTTCCGTGTTTTTTTGTTTTTTCATGAAAACACATGGCATCTCTCTGCTCTGTGAGCTGCTCTGAATTCTTAAACACAGTTGCAGTATTGATGTCACAATTGGAAACACAACAATCGGCATTTGCTAAAGTGTCCATGACTTTCACTAGAGTTTTATAGATCTATGTGTATGTAGTCATCAGCAACACATCAGTAGGTACAGCATCTCTCCATGGCTTGTGATGGTTGTCCTGTCCTGAGAGTCTTCAATGACTAACTGGCTTGTACTTTTCACTCTTATTGAAGTTAAAATGCTCATTGCTGCCAATGAAGCTTCCAACATTACTGGCCCTGGGTCCAGCCTCCTGGAAAAACGTTGAAAATGCCAACTCCAGATTAGGTTAAAAACTCAAAGATATCTCAGAATGTCTTCAAGTTTTCTCTCTGTGTCTTCTCGGGGACAGTCTTGGGTAGCCCTACTTCTTAGCCAGTTGGAAAGGATGTTGACCCTTTAAATATATGTGGACATATACAGATTAATCACATCAGATGCAAAAGAAAAAGGTATATTTATCCTTTATATCCAGAGTTCGTTAACCTGAAAACCCTTCTAGCCTCACTCTACCTCAACCTTACTACTGCATTATCTAAATTTAATAGTCAATTCTAATACCTAGAACCACCGGCATGGTTTGTTTTCAGGCTTGTATTGAAAATATTAGATTATTGTGTTGGCCTCTAATTGATAAGCACTGATATGGCTAAAACATGGAAACGAAATACAAAGATGACAAGTGGCCTTGTGACTCTTGCTCTAGGAGACGTTCTCACAATCTGTGTTCCAGGCTCCACCGGATATACAAATGTTGATGTCTGAGAAGTGACTGCTTAGTAAGTAGTGCTTTTCTACACATTGGCTTGATAACTGGTCATGCTAGGTTAGCTTTGTTCAATCGATTTTTTTTGTATAGCGCCAAATCATAATATACATTATATCAAGGCACTTAATATAGTAAGGTCAAGTCTTTAAATAAATATTGTTGAGCATTATCAATATGAAATGTTGAGCCCCATACATAACAGAATGACCTGTTTTCTGCCCTGACCTAACCAGGACTCTGGAGTGCACTGGACATCTTAAACCTCACCAGAAAAGCTAAAATAATGTTATGTTATACAAACCATGCTGTGTGCAGACACAGTTCAGTTTCAATTCAAACAGGGTTAGCAGAGATGATCATTACTTTACTATTTAGATTGATCAAGTAAAAATCAATGTAATTTCCTCACATTAACATTAAAATGATCTTATTTTGAGGGAAATTGTCATACACGACCAGAATAGAGATGTGATGCTCATTATGAACATTTTCGAAGTAGCATTGGGATTCTGAAGGGAATTAGTGCACAGAGACCATCCTTTTCAAAGCCCACAGCTCTTATTTTTAAACATGAGACAGGAAGGATTTGTAACACTGTACCAGTGTCCTTCTGTAGTGTCATGACGAGATTTGATCTCAGATTGAGTAAGAGATTTACAACTCTAACAATAAGGGGCATCTTGTATAAGTTATAGCCAGAATATCCCCTTAATTGTCATGTATATCATTTAATTATTCTGTAGATATGTATGCTACTATTTTACCCCAACAATAACTCTGTTACAGTTTGGTTTTGATTATTTTTCTATTAGCCTTACTTGACTCTGTCAGATCTTTCTATATTATCCTCGTCTTTCAGATGGTGCACTTGAGATACTGCATTCATCAATACACTCACCAAGCACTATTATCAGGGACACCTGACATTTTATTTTAAAGACTATGGTTTAGTTCCAGACAACACAGGTTTAATTCCAAACCCTTGATTTACACTAAAATTAATGAGAGCAGCCATATAACATTAACTGATCAATTTCTGAAATGTTTTTAAAGCAATTGATTGTTTTCATTAATTATATTCATACTCTATTACACTGTACTTAATGTAATTAATCTTGTGAAAATCTCTTGTCTCCATAAGTGGGCAGATTTAAAACCTTTGTTGAGAACAAAACCAAAAGCTTCAGAAATTAATATTTAATTGTCACTTTAAACACCATAAACATTTGGAACATTTCAGAGCAAATCTAGACTTAGGTATGCCAGCTGAAGACTAAGGCAGGAGTTAATGTGAGGTACTGTGGAGCACCTGCAGCACATGATGGATTTATAACTGTCAAAGCTTTAAAAAAAATCTCACATGGTTGTAGACAATCAAACCCAGGCAAAGCGACACACAAATGAAATGTTTGTCAAAGAGCAGCAGCAAGTAATGGATCAAGCTTCACTCTGGTCAGTCCATCCATTTCTTCTTCAACACAAATTCACTCGGTAAAGTTACTGACGTTAGCTTAACGAGTACAGTTACACCATAAACAACTCATGTGGATAAAATGTTCTAGTTCTTGATTTAAAAAATCTCAATAGTCCAGGCAGGTTACAGCTTTCTTCATAAACGGATGAGAAAAATGTGACAATTGCAGCAGTATGCCTTGAGGGTGAGCAGCAATATTTTCATCCAACCTTATGGGCTCTACTGTGCCTCAGATTAGAAGGCAGATGAGCAAACACAACAAACAGTTAATACATAGAGCCTGACAATTGTAAAGCAGGAAATGGCCCGAAATATTTGGCAAAATTATTTTCAGTGACCTGAAACTAGAGGGAATACGGGTACAAGAAGCTTAGATAAATAGAGCTGTCGCTTTCCTGCTATACAACTAAGACTTTAAAGCTTCAAATGGTTAAGACGTCTTGGTTGACACCATCCTCCATGACACAAAACGTTAACAGCAAACTTTGATTGTCTGCAATACTTGTTGATAATGAGCCATCAGACCTTAGACACAGAATTTAAGGCTGTCCTATAGTGATTAGCCCACCACCGTGGATAGTGTGGTTTGGATATAATGCCTGTTGAAAGATTCACTCCATAATCACAGCTATCATAATTCACCATTTAAAATGCCACAGCAAATAAACCTTAAATTGCATTAACTCATGTACTTTATTACACCATTTATATTTTTTGGAGAGGATTCATCCGCCGGACTTCATAGCATTCACTCTAGTTATAAAAACGACCTAAATCATAAACTCTTTGGGAGCCTTTAGTGCAAATCCATGTTTTATAGCATGTATATATATATATATATATATACTGAAAGTCCTATCATATTTGTTCCTGAAATTATTTTTGTTTCATTAATCATTTTCATTTTATTATTATTATTACTCATTTTTAACAGGATATAGCCAATGTTATTGCATTTTTGTTTGGCGCAACACAAATGAGCAAAAATGAGCTAAGGCAGTGATAGGCAGCAATTATTTTTGTTTTTTCGTTCACCTCTCAGATGAAAGTTTCAGTTTCTTTTTCCACTTGATTTCAGCTTGTAAGCTAATAGCATGATACATCGATGTATACAGTTATATTTAGGACTTCTCTAATTGTAATGCTTTTTGTTGATCACAGGGCTCAACCATCAAATAATGTAAAGGCTGCTGCACAGTAGAATTTGTTAAACTCTTAACCAATTTTAAAAGCGTTGGTGACCACAGACCATATGACCGATTTAAATTATCTTCTTATGTCAGAATGCAAACACTAGATAATTTTTTCACTTTCACACTAGATTTCCAGAGACTTGGAATCTCACAGAAAATTGGGATAAACAACATTTTGGTCCATTACCACCACCTTCTCAACCGGAGTGTGTGAATGTAATTTCAGAGGAAAAACTAACATGGAGGAGGACCAATGTTATCTGACAGCCTTAAATCTGATATGTCTGAAAAGTCTGCGTTTTCATCGGTACAATATGAGCACATGACCAAAAATTCAAAGTTCAGACTTTAAAGAGCTTTCGGTCACTCTGTCTATATTAACGAAATTTGAAACAAGTGTAAATGCACTGCTTGTCCATGTTTTTAAGACTTCATCACAAAGAGGAGAGTTCAACTAAGACTTGCTAACACATAATCTTTCCAGCCCCACAACTCAGTGCAGCATGGTCTATTACAATAGAACAAAACAACATAATGCAATAAGTTAATAAGCATTATCACTCACATTATGCACAAATATCATGCATATGTTGCAACATTATAATTTTTACTTATCCAATATTAAAATAATGCATAGGTATAAAAATTGAATACGCAAACATTAGCATACGTTTTAAACAATCTGTACAAAAACTTTGCCATATATTTTTAGGATTTTTTAAAAACATTTTTCCACGTTTAACAGAATAGAGATAAAGTAAAAAAATAAATATCCTATGTACAATCACATCAGCCATTCCAAAGTTATTGTCACTGCAAGAAAAAGAGCAAAAGGCGAATGTCAAAATGTCATCAAATGTTAGTTCAAACAAGTTTATGGTGAAGTTTGCACACAGCGTGTGAGCTGCAACGGCGGCGAGCAACAACAGTGTCGAGCTCTCTAACTTACTTTATTCCAGCATCCTGGTACAGGTAAGCCATCGTCCCCCTGGAAGAATCAAAACAAGATGTTGAATAAAAAATAGTGTGCGCTACACAGATGAACAATATTATCATGCAAGTTTGAAGCCAATACAAATAAAACCAGTGTACAATTCTCTTTTGTTGAGTGGCGAAGTGGTGAGAGTAATTCAGAAACCAAGGTTCTGGAAGTAGTTGTGCTCTAGCAGGTCATGTTTTGTTACTGTAGGTCTGTGCCCAAATCAGACCATTCAAAATGGAAACACATTTTGTTGTTACCTCTTGTGATATGCTTTTCTACTCAAAATGCCTACATAAGGGTTGTAGCTATGAGTGTGGATATGAACAATGTCATGTCCTTAGTTATTTTATAAGAAATTTGGTGGCTTTTCTTTAATGCTTATGCCGGGATGTTCAAGTCAGTAGCCACCCTAACCCCCACTAATATAATAAGGCTCGGCAGTAATAACAGGTATTTTTTTTAGCTCCGCTCTGATCAGAAATTATGGAACCATGACGTTCGTTTTCATTGGTGGGTAACTTTTGTGACTCTTTGCATTCCATTAGAGTTCAAGCAGCACCGGAACATTGTTCAGTCTGCGTCAAGTTTGAAGGGATTGAAGCAAAAATTTGAAAAAAAGTAACATTGTGTACATTTACATATATATAAATATACATATATATTTAAAGGAACCTGAAAAATAAGATAAGAAGAACCCTTTACTTCCAGAACCAGTGGCTCCCCCAAGCCCTCTATACCATATTGTAAACAAAGATTTCATTATTATGACTATAAATACAACAAAACAAATGAGAACATAACCAAGGCAATCAGCAGCCTATATAGAAATCCCTTTGGATTGTGTCATATAAGAAACATTTCTGTAGGATTCTCCACAGAGCAGGAGGTTGACAATGTGGTTTCAGAGCTAGCTAATGCCTTAAACTTTCTGAGGTTTCACACTTAAATGGACAATTTGATGAGGATGAGGAAGTTGGACAAAAACCTTACCTGTACAGATAAATACACATATTAAAGAGACTCTATTGTCGATTCCTTTTTCCATTACCAGACTTAAGAACGATGACCAAGGTACTGTACCTTTCAGTACCAAATCTAAGCACCTACCTGTCCCGTCTGCTGTAATCACAAGTATATACAACTCATTTGAAACCTCATTGTTACCAGATTACATTTTCTATTCTCTTTTAGTATTATCTAGTCTAGTCACAACATATTTGGTTTCTTTGAGTACATCCTATCTTGCAGTACACCGTCCAACTGTGGTGACTGCAGTATTATGGCTATATCCAGGCTTAATTTGAATATGGTTTGGGAATTATCATGGTCTGATTTATTGCAGAAAGTCCACAATCTACTTTCTCTAATCTAATCCAAGCCCCAGCCCGAATTCTTGATTCAAACTCCTGGCTCTGGTGTCATATTAATTTACCTTATACCCTCACCATACCTCCACTGCAGTTCCTAAATGCAATGCTTCATTCATTCACAAAAGCTTTTAGCTCAAAAATCAAAAGTTTGTCAAATAACATTATCGGGATAACAATTCAGTGTTGCTTTATTTTACCTGACATTTTAAGGCTAACGGTCTAAACATGAAATCTAGATAAACAATGTTTCAGCGATGTCTTCCAGATTAAAACTCTTTGTCCAAATAGATTAATATTGGTCCCAGTGCTTTCATCATCAATGATAAAATGTTGCCTCGAAGATGGTATAAATTGGTGCTCCATGCAAGAAATGTTGTAGGAAACAAGGGTTTATGTTAAAAAGCTCTAGTATTCTTAGTACAGACATTTCAAGGCTCTACATTAGAATATAATTATTATTTCTGGTAATGTAATTGTGATATTAGTCACAGTCACTGATCTGCATTTGAAGTTAATATATATATATATTGTGATGGAAAGGTTGTGTCAAATGAGTATGTGTTCTTGTATGTGGGAAATGCTTGCTCATGTTAGTTCTATAAGAGTTCAGTTCAGGAGGTCAGTTGGAAAAGTTCTGGCTTGTTACCAGGTCAGTTGACTAAAAGAAATTAAATTTGATGCACATGTGCATGTTCTCTCTGAGTTTACAGTGGAATATCTGAGTGCCATCATGCAGGAGTGTGGTTAGAGACAGCTAGAGGCATGCTGGGAAAAGTGAAGGGAAAGAAAGAGCACCATACCACAGGGCAAGGGGCATCCAGCCCGTCCAGGCCTGGCAAACCTGGTTCACCTTTCTCCCCTTTAAAGCCTCGGAAACCCTGTTTGTGAAATCAACCATTTAAAAAAAGGACGCAGCTCAAGTGCAGCAGGGATTGTTTGTCCTCCCCTGCTCGATGGAAGGAGGATCTCTGCTTCCGTTCCGTTGAGTGGCTGGAGCCAAGTTTCCTAAACATGCAGGCAGCCCGAGCCTGACAGGAACTAGGCTCACTGAGATGAGTTGAGGCCTTGCAAAAGTCTATTTTTGTTGTTTCTAACTTGTCACATATTCTTTAATGTAAAGGTCACAGTAACAGGAGGAAGGATGACATTTGAGACCAAATGCTTTGGTACATTTTGATACTTATTAGCAGTAGATTCCTGTCCGTCTCATTCCTGCAAAAAAAAGAAGCTACCCAGGCAGAGTTGCGGTCTATGATCCATTGATTCAATTGAGTTTTCAAATGTATTATACAATCTCTCGTTAAGCTAAGAATTTTTTTATTTCAATTCAATCAAACATCTCCCAAGATCTGGACCAAACTCTTCCTGGGATTGATTAGAACCATTGAATACCAGAGCGAAAAGGAAGGTGACTACCGAATACAAACCTTCAGGGAAACTGAAGTGCTATGCCATTTCAATATTGTATTCGAAAATAGTTCTCCTTCCCTTTGCCTCTTGGCTACACATGAAGCTACTGACATACCAACGGACACGGGGCATCTAATCCAGGTGCTCCTTGGTCTCCCTTATCCCCTTTGGCCCCCCTGTTGCCTTTCTTGCCCCTCTCTCCCTGCAAACAGTTTATTAAAAAAAGACAAACTTTAGTCCTCCTGATTTTAAGCCACACATGAAGCAAATCTTAGTTTTTTGCTTTCACATACATTTATTAAGACAATATAAAAAATAAGTCTCATTATTAGTTCAATAATGGGTTTGATCTTTTTTAGATTTTTTTAAGGAAATTGTGATTTTTTAGTAAATGTAGTGGAGTGGGAAGATAAGTAGAGGTAGTTAGGGAAGGGTAGTTTTAAAAGCCAGCGTGGTTGGTAAGCAGGTATCATTCAAAGATTTCCAAAGACTCCCTACAGCCTACTGTACAGTAAGAGCAGAAATAAGATGGTTGTTATGTATACTCTCATAGTTTTATTATAACATGGAAGATAACCTGATGACACATTTTTATACATGAAATGAGCAAAGGATAATGGCCAAAAACTACCATTAAGTACACTCAAACACTTGGCCAGGTTATTTTTCTAATCATGGCTTCACAATAACAGAGGTTACCTAACCGAACTAAGACGTTTTTGTGCCTACTTTCCAAAGAAAAATTAAATGTACTCATTTTGACTTCAAAGGGCAACTCAACTAATTTTACACATCAATGTCTGTATATAGATGTGAGTTCTACTGTATATATGGAAAAAAAAGAGGTAGAACAAGTTTTGAGGCTCCTGAGGGAGCTGTGAGAAGTTTGATAGTGTCTTGTTGAGATAAGTCAATCGTCAAACTTTGGGGGTCTACTAACATTATCTCTGTAAACAGATTCTTAACGTGAAGATTTAGAATCTGTTGGTGAGGGACTTGATTTTGTACGGGGTTTCTGTTTCTAGTGAACAATCTGTGTGCAGACCATAGAAGGGCAACACATTGACCAAGATTCGATGAATATCAGCTTTTTCATTTGCCTGTATTCATATGCAGATAGCTACGTAAAAATTTTGTCTGGACTTTTAGGGCTGTAAACAATGCATGGTGAACACAAGATAAAGTCTTGACCCAGATACACTGTCTAAACCGGAAACACCAATATATCGGCCATTGCCCCCAGATGCAAATTTGTTATCAGACCATAGCTGACGTGCTCTGAGAATGCTACTAACTTAACATATCAGGATAGTTGCACAGTGGGCATCAGAGTCCAAGTATACTATAAAAGTGCAATGTATGACTTCATTCTTACTGAATATAGTTTACAGAATGGGACGGCTGAGGCATAATATTAATTGAATACCTGCTCATCAAGGTCAAAGGCTGTAAGAGTCCAGATTACTCTGCTACCTGACTGCAGTGTTCTCCCAGGACTGTCTTACCATTACAACTGCAAAACTATATCTTTATCTCACATTAGTGTGGTTTAAGCCCTGATCAGACAGTGTTTTGGTGTTTGGCAGGCAAGGCCATGAGAAGTGACACACTATACTTTTTTCGGTTGAAGCCAACATTAAAGAAGGATGATTCTGAGGCAACATTAAATCACATTAACTCAATGTTGTGAAGTAAACTAAATTCACGTTATTTAAATAGCTCAAAAGTGGAGGGCACCTGCTCTTAGAGGCTGTTCTCAAATAACCATCAGAGAAAGCTGACCAATCAATTAATGAATTTGGACAATGGGGGGGAAAATGCTATTTTCAAGCACTGCTCTCAGGTAAAACTTTTACTTTTAGGGTTTTACATGGCTCCTGCAAAAATACAAGGTAGTCCAAGAGTCAAGCAGCGCCTAAGACAAATGAGCAGGATGCAAAATGCTTAGTGCCTACAGAGAAAAACTGGAAAAGGATGCCTCCGCAAAAATTACATCCTGTCTGATCGGGGCCTAATGCCTCATTTTCACATAGCTCAAAAAGTCCATACACACCCACGGGAACCTTTGTGATCTTTTCTTTTTTAAATTTAAACCCATTCAATTTAGTAGAACACACATTATCCCAAAGCACTTTATTAATAAACTCAACAGTTCCCACATTGGGCAAGCAACTGGGTGACTGTGGACAGAAACCTCTAGCAGCACCGCGATTTGTTTTTAATGTAACTCAACCTTTTTTTTCCAAGTCCGTAATTTGCAAAAGTTTTTACTTTTATGGTGAATGTAATTTACCATAAAGCTTGACAGCACATTTAGCTTTTAAGCTTAGTTTGGTAGCAAGCTAGCTGTATAATGTACAAAGTGCATCCATATTTTAACAAGAAATTTCAAAAAACTGGCTACAGACATTGCAGGTATTTGATGCAATGGATTATTATTCATGTTTTTGCCAAAAACTGCTAAGTGCTTTGTCAAAGTACACTAGCCTCTCCCCCATAGCGACAGTAGCATCCACTATTAATTATAGCCACAAAAATGTTTGGAAAAAAAAGAAGCTATTATTCACCGACATTTTTTAATTCACTCATTATCTACTCAGCAATATGCCGATGGAGGGTGGATGAGGGGTTTGAGTCCACAAAACAATTCTGGAGTCTCAGGGGTAAACTTTGTTTACAATTGAAATAGCTGGTGACAACTTCCTTAGACATAATAAAACAACATAAAAACAATAGCATGCCTCCATACTGCTCCTGTGGTGTCTTCCAGGTGTCCGTAAGCTTCAACGTTCATATTCGACTCGAAACAGAGTCATTTACACCCTGTTTTTGAACTAAATGTCCACTGATATCCTCCTCGGAGCTGCATTCATGTTCGCAAGCACACACTGCAACAAGCTCTCACCCAAGGGCACGCACTGAGTGCATTTTAGCATTGCCAAATTTTTTTTCTGTTGTTTTACTACATCTAAAGAAGAGGTCACCTTGGCTGCAACGCTGTTTACTCCCGTGAGACAAAAGTGTTATTTGGACTCAAACATCCAACCCTCCATCGGAAAAGTGGTTCGAAGGTTTTGATCCCAGATGCAATGCCTGGCTGAGTATTGCTAGTAGCAGAAGCTCAAATTCTGAGATCATGCATTCAAAACCCTTAAAAAAATATATTTTTTAGTGCATTCTTACTTATTTTGAACGCTGTTGTGCTACTTGGGAAATTATGAAGCCCACTCCATAGCTTTCAGCTGTTTGCAAATCATGACAAGGCTACAGATAAGGCAAATTAATTATCAGCACATATTATAAAGAAGATTGTTAGAAGTCGAAAAGTCCTATAGAATTTCCCCCAATACTTTCTTAGAGATGTTTTGCTCAGAAATATGCTAAATCTCTGGTCTGCTAGCATCTAGCTACAGAATTTATTTTGACAGGGATGGGAGAGCACTGCATGCCAATTTGGGGTAGATCACAGGGTCAGGGGTTGGGAGGGATGACATGAAAGGTTGCAAGGAAAAGGAGCTGTTAAACTGGAGCAGGAGGAGTAAAGAGGAGGTGTAAGAGCATTAAGATTAACCAAGGCCAAGGATTGTGAGAGGGAGAGAGGGCAACCCGGCAATAAACAGAGCCACGGGCCACAGAGCAAGGTGGAGGGAAGGAAAAGGGGATAGGAAGACCTGTGGAAAAAAAGGAAGACAGGACAAAGAGTAAAAACACAAACACTATCCCATAGCTCTAACTTCAACACCTTCAACTGGACAGTCTCAATGAGGTCTGTATACTCGAAGTTTATTCTCCTGTGCATTGGAAAACGTAGCTGCTTTTGATGAGAGGCCAGTTGAATGTGTTGAGAGAGCTTATGAAAATGTGAATACTTAAAAGATGGGAGTGGAAATATTAAGAGTCACAGGTTAAGGGGAAGGAAACGGAAACATTCATTTAGAGGAAGGGCACGTGGACGTTACGATCACATTCTCTGATATACTACAACCTGGTGATGAAATACAACATTTACACAGTATCATTTAGCAGGGCTTTATTTGAAGAGCTAATGAATGGAATCATTTGGTAATTTGGGAAACGTGTTTGTTTGCATCATTTCCAAGACGAAGAAGAGGGATATCAATTTCATTTTTGAGTGCTAGATACAGAGCTGGAGTCAGGATCTTGTTATCCTAGCTTTGCATTATGGCTATCTGCAGGTGGGAACAGCTAGTCTGGCTCTGTCTAAAGAGAGAAAAGAGTTATTCCATCTGCCCAGCACCTCTGACTAAAGTGCATCACCTCACACCATCCATCCATCCATCCATTCACTGCACCCTGCTGTTCACCAATAATATATGCTACACTAAAATCACAAACTATGCGCATATTTGAAAAATAAATTTTAATTAATTAATAAAATAATTTATGATTTCTGAACAGTTTTTTTGGCCAGCTACAACAGCTCAAAGAACATAACACTGACATATTATATCATAATAACAACATTTAGATTCATTTTGAGTGGTCTGGCCATTTAATCCGTGTCTCATATTCATTCTTGTTTAAGTTTTGGTTTGGTCTCCAAACACTCAACACATATTAACTCTGTATGTCTGCTGTCATGTGCAGGGAGTTTTGTCTATCAGAGTGTTTCTCACTGAAATCAGCTGCCTGTTACTGCTGGAAATGACACTGAGAGCAGTGAGATTGACAAATGTGCAACACTTTCTGACCCACAAACTTAGATTCTTCCATTGCTGTTGCAGTATTTATTATAAACGTTTTAATTAGCTGATATGAGACTGATATCCACCTTCTCTCAAGTCCAATTCCATATTATGATATCGAATCGGGGACAACAAAATGAGAGACCTAATTGAGGTTATCATAGCTTGCTCAAGATCAAGAGCGATTATCCATAACCCCCCCAAAAAACTGGAGGTCTTTTGATCTGTTTAAGTTCATAACAAAGCCACTGTGAAACCAATACAAACAAGGCAAAGAATAGCAAAAGACATCTTGATGTAAATTATTCAGTCATTAAAGAACACAATCAAAGCAAACTATCTGACTCATCTGGTTATCTTTTCATGTATGATATCAAAGGGATCCTCCCGTTAATTGATATGCAGCTCTTTAATTCATGTGCTCTACTTGAGAACATCTTTGAAGTCATCACAAGTCTGCTCAGGTGACCTATTATGGCCCAGCGAGGCATTTGCTAGAATAATGGCAGAGGCTGAAATACAAGACTCATAAAGTGTTTAGGTTAGATGCTTAATTTAGTAGGTGAAAACATAGAAGCTTGTGTGTATTCCAAAGCTAAAATGTAATGTGTGTCAGTTAGCTAGAATCATGTCCCTGCCTCTTCTATCTTTATCAATGTTAAAATAACATTACAGTCAGTATCTTACCCGGTTCCCTTTGAGTGCTTGTGGTCCTACTAAACCCTGCAAAAAGAAATAAGACATAAGATTAGTGGCTGAATATATCTCCAGCCTTGAGGGAGGAAACAAAGCTTATTTGCGAGTTTTTTTAAATATGCTTGGTTGCTGTCTTTGGCTATGTTGAGACTGACATGAGCATTGTGTTAAACATTTTTTTATCATAACGAGCTCCTCTGCCTCCCTGATTCATTTCAGTGAGGCACAGAAATTCAGGTTCATGCAGTGAGAAAGTTGAAACTGGCCCAGCTTTGGCCAGAGTGTAATGAGATGATATGTGTCAGCAACAGCCTGCATTGGCCTGTCACATACAGAGTGTGCAAGTGTATATTCCCAGTACTTAGCAGTAGTAGTAATGTGAATTGGGCGATACTATTGTTCTCTACTGGACCGTTAACCTTTTGGTTGTCTATCTCTTGATGTTTTTTTTCACCGTTTTTTCACTTGTTGTTTGCATGGATAAAGGTTTTGCTCATTGTGGTCAATAATATGGACATCCGACAGTATATCTTTATGTACAGTATACTGCATGACAAAAAATAAGGAAAAGTTTCCTCAAGTATGTCCCCTTTAAAATGTAATAACAGGCTTACAGGGATGCCTTGAGGCCCAGTTGGTCCTGGTAATCCTCCGTCTCCCTTTTCACCCTGCAGTGAAATAGAGCAAGAAAGTGAATAGTGCATATTGTTCTAAAACTCTACAATGATTTTAGAAAATGGTTCTAGAAACAAAAAAACACTCACTCTCTCTCCTTTTGGTCCTGCTGGCCCTGACACACCTGCGGGTCCTATTAGACCCTTTGAATAAAAATAATGAAAATAAATAACTGTCAGCATATACAACCTGAATAGTACCAGACCGTTTATCATGGTTCAATCAGTAAATCAACAAGCTGTCTGGTGCTCAGGAATAGAACAGATGTCAAAAAAGATAATGTCATGGACCAATTAGACACATTTTTCAGAGGAGAGGTCCTGACACATGTAGCAAAGCACCAAGCTTGTTGAGCTACTTGCAATACTGTTAAAAAGGGAGGGGAAATGAATAAAATGTCAACGGCTGCATATCTCTGTTTGAGTAGCAGTCAGGATCGGAGAGGAAGACCTTGCATCTCAGGCATATCCGGCAAGTACAGTGCTGTATGCAATACAGCTGTCCAAACAAACTATACGTGTCAACATGCAGCACGAGCATCCCTGCATGCTCCTTTCTGGATTCTTAGCAATGGCAGCTTTACTGATACAGGATCAGGACGCAGGTAACTGTGAAGGCAGGATTGAGGACTGAGGATATGCAGGACATAGTTGTGGCATCTAAGATTAGACATGATGGGAAAAGCAGAACTAGATATCAATCCACTTCACTTGTCCCAGGTGGAAGTGGGACATAATGGAGGCTGTTGTAGCCTGAAGTACAAACCCAGAGAGGCCATGGCTGCTCATGATTTGTTTAGGCCAATATCAAGATTAAGCTTTCATACAACCACAACTTGTTTATTTCATTAACTTGAGGTTAAAATTAAGTTTTTTTGTTCCAGGCCTTTTCTCCATAAGTCTGTATTTATGTCAAGTGGAAACACATTGCTGAAGAGATTAAACGTGTGTTGAGGAATCTGAACTTAAAACTTAATATAACAAATGTTTTTTGCAGTTGAAAATAATGCTGCATGGCCAAATCTGTAATGGTGCCAGATTTCTACATGATAGATTCTGTGGGTGTCTCGTTTATGGACTATGGAATGCACTTCTTTGCTTAATTTGAAATTTAAGCTTTACCAAATTTAGTATGACTGCTGTATGGGCTGTGGTAAGTAGATGAGTTTACAAAAGCCTTGGCAACCTTGGCAACATAAGGATGTGTACATGAGAAGCTTGAATCTCAGTGCCGGTGCATCCTCAGAACCCAACCCTGAACAGTTTTGTCTTGACAGAGATGCTATAGGAAGGAAAGAGACAGGACAAGCATGGGAAGCAGGAAAGCAAGCGGACATGACAGGCAGACATGACAGACATGACAGACATGGCAGACATAGCAGACATCAAGCAAGCTGTAGCAAGGTGGAGGGAGGGAGGGGTCGGAGGAGGAAGAGAAGGAGAAGGGTGAGGGGACAGGACTTGCGCCACTCACCACTGGACCCGGTCTGCCGTCTAACCCATGAGCCCCCTGTATAGCGTTGTACACAGTTAGAGCAGAGATGTTGGGGGAGATGGTGGAGGGGAAAGGTGGGACGGGGTGGGGATGGGATGGGGAGGTGGGTGAGTGAAGCTGTGACTCAAGTGACTTTCAAAAACACATTCAGATGATGACAAATGAAGGGTGATGGAAGTGGTGGAGGTAAAGTGAATGACAGTAATAGTGAGTAACTTCTATGCTTTACACAGTGGGTGGTGACGTCCGGTCTGCGACTGGGTTGTTAATCAAAGTAAAAAATATAGTGCTCTGTTTTTCGCATTCATAGTCATGACATAACATCATGTTGGTACTGTGCACAACATCATCTCTATATATCCCTGCATTAGTCAGTCTCACATTGCCTGTTTGTCTACTGCTTCCAGTCTTTGTTTGAACAGGATAAGAAGAAATGTGTCTAAGTTGCCTTTTACTACTTCCCTTTCCACTTTTTAATTTTATGTTGATATATCTTAAGCAGCAGAATTATTCACATTTTGTGCTATAGGAACAGATCACTCCCATAACTGCACACAAGAATTGAACATATCAACCCTATGAAAACAATTAAATTGGTGAAGTCAGGGGCTGGAAGGGAAAGAAACTCCTCAAGGAAACAATGATACAGACATAATGTTAGATAACAATGTTATGGCTCCACTGAAAGACTGAGTCAATCAGTGCTGGAAGGAGTATTTACATCCTGAACGTTGGAGTATTGCAATATAAAAGAACAATTTCCAGTACCTGTAAAATGTCATGCACTCAAATTAGAACGCAATGTACTTAAAGGGATAGTTAACCCAGAAATTAAAATTCACTATGGCAATGGGGGGACGTTTGAGGACTCAAACACTTTACCCCCCCCCCCCCCCCCCCCATCAGCAAAATGGTGAGAAGATAATGAGTGGAACTTTTGGATGAACTATCACTTTAAACTTTCAAAAGTCCAACTATTGTTCCCAAATACAATTGTTTATGTCTATTTTGCATGGGTTTTGTTTAACTGCAATACAATCTTGGTCACTGTATCTTTCACTGAGATCCTCTTAGCCCCCCTGGGTCATCTGGTTAGCGTATATTTGCTCAGTCTTGAGAAAGGTATATAATGAAAAGTTTCTATACCACTGTGACAATACAGGATTATGTACAACATGATCCATACAGTCACATAAAAGAGGAGAGTGACTGTATACAAGCAGAGAAGATAACTGTTTTTTGAACATTAGTGTAAACCAAGAATAAAGATTAGAACCCATGTTAAAACCATTTTAAAGTTTGTTATCACCCCTGTTTAAAACAGACCAAACATCACTTGAATAACATTATGAATAAAGATGGGTGTGTATGATGCTAACATTAATAATCAAGACTGATTAAGAAAACATAACCACCTATAGAGGTCAAATGTAAACTTAATTAAAAATCATGAAGCATTTTGAAACTTACAGGTAGTCCAAGATGGCCTCTGTCTCCCTTGTCGCCCTTATGACCTGAAGCTCCCTTTTCTCCTCTGATGCCGATGCCTGGCTCTCCCTGAGGGTATCATTGTGACACTTTAATCCATAGAATGGCTGTCAGGTAGACAACAAAGCACTTGAGAAGGGTTTAAAAAAAAAATATCAAATCATTATAATGTCTTACCTTAGGCCCGGAAAATCCTTGGGATCCCTAGATGGAACAAAAACAGTGGGATAAGAGACACAGTCTATACTGTATTGGGTTGTTTAGGGTACAATGAGCTATTTTATAGACTCTTTTTAACATGAAAAAGATAAATGCTTATTTACAGATTATACAAATTTCGCTAAATTATATTGCATTTATAGTGGAGCAAATTAAGATGTTTGAATATCAGTAAAGACTGCCAAAAATAAGATGTCAACATAAGTGCATTAGATAGAAGTACTAATGAGGAAGTGCCAAACGTGGTGTGTGACAAACACTCATAGTCCACTTACTTAAACTTATTACAGCTGTTCACTCTTCTATATATTGAGCACGTAGCATTGAGCATCTACACGTCATAACATTTACTTAATCGATTACATAAAGTTTGACCAACTGATGAGTACACAACTTTAGAGCATGTATTGGTGGTTTTACTTTTGTTAATATTCATTTTGTTTTTTGGCTGTGATGTATTAATTTGCCATTTCCATTGTAATGATCTATTTGAAGTTGATATTGTTGTCAGTGGATAAAATATCTGCTTCAGTTTGTAAACTGTGAAAACAAACAGATCAAAAGATCTGTTCTGAGAACTGTGTGGGGACTCTCCTATTGCTCCTGTTAAGGTGTGACAGATACAACTTAATGACAGTTGTTGGGTCCTTAGGTTTGGAGATGAGTTTCTCAGCATACAGTACTTCTGGGCTGGCCAACTTCAACCTGAACTAAGGCCTGATCAGTGAGTGTGTAAGACTTTAATCTTTGGGGTTACAACACATTTGACTCACTGCTGGGCCAACTGGTCCTGGAGGTCCTGAGGGCCCTGGTGGACCATATATCTAAAGACGGACACACAAAACACAAGCAACAGATTTCAATCTAGAAAAGAGCTATTACAACTTATGCCTCATGCTCTAACTGTCAATGAATAACACTTACCATTTCCGACCTCGCTACTTCTCCAGGTTCGCCTTTATGACCCTGTCAAAGAAGGTAGCAAAGACACAGAGGGACAAAAGTTGAACAAATAGTCAATCAACTGATGAACTACTAATCAAACACAAATTAAGAAACACAATAATTATTCACACAGCACTTGGAATGAATACAAGATGTATTCGACTGTGGCTCTTTTGTCAGGCACTGGACATCCATAAAGATGCAGCCTGAAGGGTCACCATTGCATACCATTGCGCCAGGTAATCCAATAGAGCCAGAGCCCCCTGTAGCCCCCTTTTCACCAGTAGGGCCATCTAAACCCTACAGAACAGGGAAGGGGAGATAGACGTCACGATAATGGCTGAGCATTTCAATTCAGGGACTGATGACCTGATCCCAAAAACGATAAATAAAAAGGTCGATAAAACTTGCAATCATTTCAAGATATGCTCAAGCGTTATAGGGACTGCACAAAGTGCATGATGGGACCATATGGATCAGCCATTATAGAGATTTCAAGCTGAATATTTGAGAGAATTCAAAATCATGTGACCCTGGTATAAAAAAGGCATTCCCAAATTCTGTATTCAATTGTGTTCAATCAAATTAAAATGAAACAATTGACTTGAAACTTAACACTGTTGCCCTGAAAGCTAAATCTCTAACAAAACCAAATATGTGTATGTACATGTGGGCTCTCAGAGTACCAGCACACTACTAATAGCATTACCCTTTATATGGGGGCACATTTGTGATCCATGCCACAGTGAATTAAAGTTAAACTCTCTGTCATTCCTTGGGTCTCTTCCAAGCCAGTGAGTCTGTAATTAGATAATAAGAGGACAGTTGGAAAAAACCAAGGCCCTCCCTCTCAATGATGACAGATGTGGGACTCTGCCTTTGACCAGGGAACCCCAGGCAGTGATGTGGTGTGGTGTGTGGTTAACACAGTGACTCACAGGTGATCCAGATGGACCCATGTCTCCCTTGGGACCCGGGAAGCCCATGACACCGTCCTCGCCTCTGGGACCTAGAGGACCAGCTGGGCCTGAAGGACCAGGGTCCCCTGGCTTCCCTCTGGGTCCCTGAAAATACAAGGTCACACACATTTGAAATCACATTTAACACTAATCTATCACAATATACATACATTCTACAATTAAACTGTCAACTGGCTAAAATATGGAGTAGCCTACTGACAACAAAGTATTACCTTCTCGCCGTCCAGTCCAGGTGGACCTGGTAGACCGACATCGCCCTGAGGACACACCAAGGCTGGATTACAAACTAGAATCCATGGCAGAAATAAACTTTTTCACTTATATGATGAACTACACCTTTTTTAGCTGTGTTGGTTTTGGCCACATGTTGCTTCAGGCAATGGTGAAATAAAATGTACCTTTCAGGAAGTCCAGTTTGAGATGTAAAAAAGTGTTTTTCAATGATCTCATGCCCCTCTGGAAAGTTTTCATCAATTATTCCATCTTTTGTTGCACGGACTGGTAAACAGTAGAAATCGGGTTGTGTTCAAGTAATCTTCCAAGAATGAGACTGGGCAATATAGAGCTCTGCCAGATGCAGATGTATATTGCTGCGGTTGAAAGTGAGCATTGATCCCAATGGCCATGCCTTTTGCTGAAGCCCCCTGTGTTGGCACCACCAGCTGTGTTGCAAGACTGACTTCATTTAAATGAAGGAAGTGCTGCATTCATATATATATATATATGTATATTTACTGGACTTCACTGAGAGATAGAGATAGAGAGATACATGTATTAATCCCACACACATGCAAAGACACACTCATTAAAATGGGGGGAAATTTGTCCTCTGCTTTTGACCCATCTGGTGAACACAGCAGGACACACAGAGCAGTGGGCAGCCATGCACGGCACTCTGGGATCAGATTTTGGGGGAGTAAGGTGCCTTGCTCAGGAGCATTTAGACAGTGGGTAGGGAGAGTCCTCTTGGACTTTTTTGGACAGATCCAGGTATAGTCCATCCAGGTATGTTTTTTTTGGTTGTCACTCAGTGGAGTCAAACCAGAGACCATCCAGTCTGATTTTCTGCCCATAGTCCAATTTTTCTGTCACCAGTCCACTGCCTCGCCTCTCAATGAGATATTATGTATAGATATATATATCTATACATAATATCTCATTGAAGTCCTGTATGTAATGATAACATGTTTGTACATCAAATACAAAATGTCACTCTAAAATTACTCT
This sequence comes from Pleuronectes platessa, assembly GCF_947347685.1. Classification (NCBI taxonomy): domain Eukaryota; kingdom Metazoa; phylum Chordata; class Actinopteri; order Pleuronectiformes; family Pleuronectidae; genus Pleuronectes; species Pleuronectes platessa. Next base: position 3,756,087 of record NC_070637.1, on the reverse strand, counting down.
ACCTTGACACCTGAGATGCCAGGGGACCCTGGAGGTCCAGGTAATCCAGGGGGACCCTATTAAGGGCAAAGATCATGTCATTGAAAAGTATTTGAGGTGCTGTATTTGTACATGTTGTGATAAACACTAGACGCTACTTACCATCAAAGGTATGTTGCGAATATCCTGTTAGGGAATATTAAAATGTTAAAATATTTTACTTAATTCTTTAGTTTTATTACCTCCGAGAAAAAACAAGAAAAGCAGCTTGAGATGATTGACATACATTTTCATTATTCTGAATTTCAGCCTTTCCTGGCTCTCCAGCTAGACCTGGAGGACCCTATACGGTGAAAAACAAACAACATTTTTAATAAAAAATCATTTAGAAGACAGCGAAATTGTGTGTTCTATCGCCAATATTTGCAACATGTTGACATAAGTGTGCCAAAAATGACTTACTCTTGGTCCAGCTGGGCCTTCAGCACCTGCATGCCCCTAGAGGTTAAATGGGGGTATGAGACTTAGATTCTCCACAAATATTCTCAACTTGTGTTAGCATTTGGAAAGTCTTCATATGATGTGTTGGCTTACCTCGACTCCTGTATCACCCTTTTCACCCTGTAGAAAGAATGTCATGCTGTGATATATAATACATGCTCTGGTGTATGTGCAGGTATCTGTCCACTATCCAAACAATTTACCTTGGGTCCCGTTAAGCCTGGCAGTCCCGATGAACCTGGTTCTCCTTTAATACCTGTGGCTGCTGTGCTTGGCTGTCCCTTCTCACCCTGCCAGACATACAAAACATGGTCTGAGCAAAGTCCAAACTAAACAGAGAAATGCATATTATTAATACTAACCAGACAAGAATAATAAATTAAATTTTGACTGAAGCATAAAATCCTCTTAATAAACAAATTATTAAGTGGTTTATTAAACGCATTGAAGCGACATGTAATCTTCACTGCTGTTCTATGTGATAACAACAAATACACATCAAACAGCAGACAGGTTAAGTAAAAAGCACAAAAATTCACATATACGTTGGAAATGTCAGTTTGATTAAATACTTCTCAGCCCAAAGTCCACTCACTAGCTTTCACCCTAATTTCTTGAGAAAATGAAGTTTGCTTATTTGACATGGAGATATCATACTTGGCATCATGTCACCTCAAATATAGTTTTGTTTGTATTGTATTGTCATATTGGAGGCGATGATATTCCACATCTGTTCAAATCCCTATTCAAAGACCATCTCTAGGTGTCAATACGTCAGTCTCTTGCTTGCTTCTGTTCCTGCCACCCTCTGATTCATCATCAATGACCTTTGATCTTCTACAGTGCGACACTGAGAGGAAGCTTTAGTCTGCTTGTCACACAGGGCTGTGGTTGCAGGATAATGTCATGATGGTGATATTGATTGGGACTCAAAAGGAGCCCCCTTACTAAAAAACAGACCTGGGCTGGCTGTTCTAAATGTCATCAGGGAGAACAGGAAGAGTTCAAAGTCCGTCTTGGTCTTGAGTCAAGGTTGCACGTCGACTCCTCACCGTGAACAAGTGATGTTGATGATGATTTATAGATATCTCATGACAACTGAGCAAACTGAATCTGTAGAAAGCTTGTATGTGAACTTGAGTTAAGATTATTTTGTCAAACTGTATTTCTTTGCATTCCCATAGATCACAGCATATTCAAGAATGGATTCCAACAATCCATTCTTCCATGATCCAGAATTTATTAGTGCATGTCAGGGTGTTGTGACAAATAATATGATATGAAAAGGATAGCCAGTCCAGTTCTGCACCAGTCATTAATGATGGCTGATTGTACCATCTATTGACCAAACACAGAACCAAGCAGAGTCTTTGACAGTCAAAAACACAAAATAGTGATGTGATGAATATAAAATTAGTGGGATGACTGACAGAAGCACAGACAGTGGATGAACATTCCATTCCACGCCTACCCTGTAGCCCCTCTTGCCAGGGATGCCAGGGGTACCAGCGATGCCAGCCTGACCCTTTGCAGTGGAAGAAAGACATGTATGACCCACTGATCAGACTGAGTATATAATAATGTCACACACACACTGCTCAGGTATAACTTTACCTTAAACCCAGGAGCGCCTGGGAAACCTCGGTCTCCCTACAATGGAGTTGGAAATGCCATAAATGTCAAAAATGGTAGATGCACAAGAAAGAACTTAATTCATGCAAATCCTTCAATCGTTTACTGAATAAGCACACCCCCCAAAAAAAACAAGGCTGTGAAGAGAAGACTACAGACAGCAACACTATCACCAGAACAAAAAAAATTACCACACACTACAAAGAGTTGCAAAATGACCTAAAAAACAAATGAAATAACATCAGAGATATGCATCTCTGACTTGTACCTGTTTCAAGTACATGCAAAGTGCAAAACTGCAAAGCAACTTAAAAAATGTTGTCTTTTAGTCTGGGAATGATCTTGTTTGTCTTATCCTGGTTGTCTATTTTTTTTGTCAGAGGTCTGGAGGGGGCAGGGATTTATTGTTTTATAATCCACATCCACGTAAAAGTGTAAAGCTTAATGAAAAACTGTGACTGATTAACATCTATCATGTGCCAGGCACCACACCATGAACCCTCTGAAATTTGTTGTTAAAAATAGAAATGAAAACCCACTAATGTAGATCATCTGTTCTTGGGCCTCTTTTCAGATTAATGAGTAGATGACTGAAAGTTGATGTACAGTCGCAGCTGTGACCACACAAGCACACACATACTGTAGCTGCTTGGTAGAGGGAGTTGCTACATTCCTGTTTGTCTGATGCTTTAATATGTTTGCTCCTTATTTGTAGTCAGGGGCTAACTGCTAGGCTGCAAATGTTGTCTCACGTAAAAAAAAAAAATCCTGTGTAGCCATTTCCATAAGAATTATTTTAACAAGCTACTCTTGAACACATAAAGACTTACATAAGAAAAATGAAACTGTGTCTAAAGTGTGTGAGGACTATTGAGGAGAGTTAAAATGTTTTCATGCTAATTTACTTATTTTTCTGCTGGGGGGGGGGGGGGGGGGTCAAGTCTTTGATAATATATGTTGTGCATCTTTTAGGCCACCAGAGAGCAGGGCAACACTGTTTAACAAACAATTTAAGATGTGAGAGGAAGTTGTTATCCTGTTTTTGTCTATATGGCTTTTTGTCTGGAGCAGAATGAACCCTAGCATGAGCGCTCAGGTGGCAGTTCTTGTTGTCTAGTAGTAAATCCATGAATTATAAAAAGGCTATCACATGTGTATAGTTACAACATCTTTCACAGGAGAAAAGCGGACAAAAGAGGCCAGAGCTTTGTGATTTTTTGTGTGATAAAAACATGGGTCAACAATTAAATGTCAAAGATTACTCACACACTTCCTAAATTAGATTGAGAAAGCAGACACTTACAATCCACAATGGCAAGGGTTACCATGCTTAAATAAGACATATAGCTGAATAGGGTTAGGGTTAGGGTTAAGGGTTAACCCTAACCCTAACCCTATTCAGCTACCATCAGCATATAAATTACTTATATATCTCTGAAATGGCTAATAATGTGACCTAAACGGAGCAGATATAAAGCAAATAGTATAGGACCCAAGATGAACCACTGAAGTACACCACAGGAAATAACAGCAGTACCAGACCTGCAGGAACCAAGCGACATGCTAGAGGAAGCATTGCGCACCTCGCACCCAGTGTCAAAGACATCCACAATGTCAAAAGCTAAGATCTAGCAGCGCCAAAATGGAACACTAATTTACATCAGAGGACATCACTATGAGATGAGCTGCTACAGTGGCCTCTAATTGAAACCAGATTTGATTTCACCGTCATTTTGTATTGGTTGATTGATCAAATATGATTAACCAATGATACATTATTATGGTTCAAATTCTAAATGTTGGTTGTAGAATATCTGAACAGCAGGGTATAGTTCTCAAAGGTCATACTAGGTCATGCTACTGTCACAGCTAGTGGTACAGGTCCGATTGTTGACACTAATACTTACAATCAAACATAATATGAAATATGTTTTTCTCTGGTGCAAATACACTGTTGTTTGTAGGTGACATTCAGAGGTGTGTGACTCTACTTTCATGTATCAGCCGAAAGGTGGAGATGGAAAGGACTGTGTGTCCCGTAGTGTACATGAGCTTGTGGTCAGATGAAAGCATAACTGGAGCTTGGTTATCCCTGCTATACCCTCATGATTAATGATGACTCTGAACACACAGGAGGGTTCATTAAAGACGCTTCCCAACAACCAGCTGCCAAACAGGAAACAGCATCTCCCTTTGATCTATGACTGCTTCGATTGGCTCGCCCTGGTAGCCTCAAATATTTGTCGTTCATTCTGCCATATTTCCATTTTAACAGCTCTCTCTTCCTGAGACACACAGCAGGCACAGGTCCACATGGCTCTGTGACACCGGCATGCCATGTCATGATTTATCACTATGCTAATCTCTTTACTGAGGCCATGCAGTGTATTTGTATCTCAGAGGAAAAGTAAATGGAGGGTAATTTCAGAGCAATCAGTTCCCATCACTCCTAAAGGAAATGTAATCATCCCCCTTTGATGCTTGAGGATCACTTCTTTGCTGTCATTCCAACAACCTGTCATTCCCTCTAAGTCAATACCAGCAGCTGTACTCTGTATTTTGGCCTGACTGCTTCCCCTAACTTCCACATCCACCTGTACACTTGCAACTAACCACTGATCCGCTCCTCCTGTCCTTGTTCTAGGAAAGATCAACACTGTGTTGCTTGTGTTGCCATTCACCACTCTTGGCTATATTAGTCTTCCTGATTCATATCTCCGCCTGTAAACCTGCCTGTGCTACTTGTGTTTAGACCTGTTGCCTTTTTGTGACCTGGCCGCTTGGGCTGCCAAACATAGGCCAGTTCAATGACAATTCAACAGGCAGGCAGGTTTGTTCTGCTTGACCTTGGTGTCAGTGGCATCGTCCTCTTGGCTGTACTTGACATTGGATTTCTTCTTGATCTCCACAATCGTCAATTCACAAATGGTCTCTACAGACCGGAGCTAACTAGATAAACCAAATGTGTCTCATAAGTGCATGAGACATGGAATTGTCAACTCTTGTCTTTTTCATAATTTCTGTACTCAGCGATGAAAAGTTAAAGATTCATTGAAAAAAGGAAACAGCTTTTTTAAATTCTTTCCATTTCAATTCGCTAATAGAAAGCCAGAACAAGAAGAGTTTCACGGAGACATATGACCACTGAAGAATAACAGAACAAGTTGGGTGACTTGAGAACCTCATTTCTGTCTTCCCCTCCGCTAATATTTCCTCTTGCTGGGTACCTCATTGACCCTCATTTGCTTTACTTCACTCACAAGGTACCAGCAGCCAGCTCGTTGAGATTATATACGGAACAGATTTCCCTTGGGTTGATTGAAGCCGCAACTCCTCAAGCAACCATACCCAAAGAATGAAGGAGCCGCCTGCAAAAGCACTTTCTCTTTATTACTAAACAATAAGGGCCATTTCCAGATCGCTATTTCCTGTGGATATCAACAAGTATGCGCTTTGCTTGAAGTTTTTATCCACTTTTGACTTTTTCTTTCCCTTCCCCCCCCCATCTGTGTAGCTTAATGGGGAAAACACATACTGCACATATTGGCTGAGACTGCTACTGCCATGCTACCATGACCAAGTGGAACTGCTGTAGTTGTAGGTCACCTGGGTATCTCGAGGTGCTGGAGAACACCAGAGAATTAAATCAGAAATTAAAATATGAGTAACTAAGAAGAAATAACTAACTGGACACATAAACCATAATGATGAAAAAGTATTGATTCTTTCTAGGTAATGTCCGCACAGCACGACTGAATACTAAAGCTGTGTTAAAAATATATTCATGCGTGAAGGTTTCCAGGTTGTTTGTGTTCAAAAACAAACATCAGCTCTTCAGCAAAAAGGGCTTTCCACTCCGAGAAAAATTTCAACCAAGTTTCACTCATCAAGACTGCAGCAACATCTGTGATCTCACCATGCATAAATAAACCTCAACATGCCACACACGCCCACACACGCACACATACACACTACACCATGCTCGCCTGTCACTCTACCTTCTCGCCCCTCTCTCCTGGGAAACCTCTCTTTCCTTCATCTCCCTATAGAGTGTATGAGAAAAGCCGCTCAGAGAAGCAGCGGGGCAGTAAAAGCAGACACGCTCTTTCAACCAGGACTAAATCAGAGATGAGCAAAGTCTCAGGGGGGAAAGGAGTGCTCCCTATTGAAATGGAGCCGACAGGAGGAACTTTAAATCTCTAGAGGTGACATTAGCGGCCTTCTGTCATATTGGCCCCTGGATCAAAGCATGCAAATGATTGCCTCGGAAAAAATTGAACTGTAGCCAGAAGAGAGATGATTCCTCATCCAGACCAAAAATAAGGGATGACTCATATTAACCCTCTTTCATTAGCACAAGCTTTAAGTGAAATATATAATTTAAATCCAATTAGATAACATTATCTCCACTCTGACAAAGCTGAAAACTAGCTGGAGATATAACTGCCCACAGTAGACTGTTGACCTAAGGAGAGCAGGTAGCACTTCTAAAGATTTGACTGAACAAAACATAGAAAACAGGTTGCAAGCTTCAGCTATTCCTAATATGTTATGACACAGAAGAACATTTTAGAATCTTACCTCAATTCCCTGGTCACCTTTAACTCCCTGTAAAACAAAGCAAATACTGTCATTAAGAAAAAAAACAGGTACACACCAGTCCACTAGATGGAGTACAAGATCCTCTATATCCATTGGCTCTGGCTGATCTGACAGGTGAAGGTATAGCAGAACAAGTAATCTAGAAATAACATCTACAAGAGAGATAGACTGAAAAAGATTTAGTACACTAAACTGAGGTCTCAGTTTATTTTTAATTTACAGGAACTATCTCTATGACATGTGAGGCTGTAGAAGTTAAACAATGTGTGCATTCTACCTCATTCAGTCTGTCCCTCCCAGATTACTAGCGCTAGCTAACAGATGTCTGCGATATCAGGCTGATGTGATGTCAACACAAACAGTGCACATGAATTAAGAATGTCTGTGGTCTAAGTGATTATTAAAGCAGATCTGTTCTACTTTGTCCGAGCATCTGCTATTGACAATCCATGTTTAAGCGTTGCATTTATTTTCTTACAAGCTGAATAATTAATGTTATTTGCTTTTGTCAAGGAAAATGAATCCATATTTTAATAATTTACGATTTAATAATGTGTTTCCAGATCACCTTCCTGACTTAACTGAATTCAATCAAAATGAATAAATAAAGGGCGGTGTAAGTAAAAATCTAACAATATTGGGAAAACAGTGGTAATATCTGGCCTTAGTCCAAAAGTTGGATGTGAAAGCTGGAGGAGCAGTTTGCATTTCATCCAAGTTATCTAATCTCTGTTGAAGAACCTCTTATTCAACCACTGTGCCTGTGAGGCCCTCTTCTCTTTTCCTCTTAGTGACCTTCAACTCAGTAGCATCATAACCTCATAAAGCTCATGGCAGACAACAGATCGACAGTAGTCCAGTTTGGTTTCAAACAACAGACAGAAGAATGGTTTAAGTTTACAAGGCAATAATCTGCACAGAAGCTAAAGGCAAAAGGGGCTTCAAGCAGTCAAAGCCCCCGAAAAGCTGCAGTATATAAACTCAAGAGGGACATTGTGTTTTCAGTGTGACCTTCTCAGTTCACTAAATCTCAGTTTATATTTCTTGTTTCAGGCAAAATTACTTTCACAAAGAACCATGTTATAATGATATAATATAAACTGTGGCTGTGTTGTAACTGCAGCAGCACCATATCCACCTCACAGGAAAGCTTTGCTCTAAATGGAATTTAGTAAAGAAATAGCAAACATAATAACTTATTCATATTCTATACTTAATGAATGACACAGTTATCAATTAAGTTTTCAAAATATTACATTTGAAGGCTCTATTTAGCATAAAAGATAAAAACTCAGACTGAATTCTCAAAGGTCCATTAATATATATTTTTTAAACATGAACAACAAATTAAATAACAAGGTAATAATAGTAGAGTGACTGCAGAGGATCACCAGATCACTGGATCTCATTGGAAGGATCAGTAAGACAGTGTTCCCCACTCAGTCTGCACGGTAACATTTGGATTCGAACAGCACACAGACGTTTTTTGAGGAGCTGGTGAATGTAGTGGATGAATCTAGCAGCTGAAGAACGAGCAGCTTACAGCAAGCTGACAGGAAAGTCAATATTTCACTTGGCCAGAAACACAACTCCAAACGGATGCTAATGAGGCTCTGTGTCTGCTCGATGTCTACTATTATGTTATCCATAGCAACTTCACGAGGTGATGATATGTCAGACTATCATTTTTGCCCTAAACACTCTTCCAAGCATTTACGCTCCTTCCTTTCTTATACTATTTCACTCCTACTCAATTGAAGTTAGAGCTTGGTCTTCATTCCTTCAACTTGAGTGAGACACTTTCTAAACATGACAACCAATCCCCGGCCTGCAACAGACGCAGAAGCCGCTAATTTTTTTAATTTTATTTTTAAAGTTAATTTCTCCTTTTCCACTTTTGGAAGCTTTGCTCTTGTCATCTATAAACCACCCAAATATTCTCACCTAGTAATGCCATATAATGGCTTGGATTAGAGTTGAACAGTTGCTCTGTACATGTGCATGTGTGTGTATGTCCATGTGTGTTATCTAGAGGAACTCTGCTAAGCCATGGAAAGGTGGAGAAGGACAAGCACGTGGAGAGAGTAGCGGGCAGAGCTCACTTTGACCCCCAACACACAACTTCAAAGCCAAGGTTATATCAGCTGTAATCACAAAGAGCGTGTGCATGCTTTTGTTTTGCGAGTGTGTGTGTGTGTGTGTGTGTGTGTGTATGTGTGTGTGTGAGTGTGTGTGTGTGTGTGTGCGTGGGTGGGTGGGTATACACAATGTGTCCATGCCTGAGAATAATGTGCAATAATCCAACAAACACTTGCCATCCATTGATTAAATGTCAAAACCATAAATGTAGCAGCAGATGCTACCTACATCATTTTGTGAGGTCAGTGCCACTGTATTTCTATGTAATCAGTTCTAAACAATCCCCAAAGCTTTATATAAAACCTTGTTGTACCATTTAATAGAAAAATAATAGGTTTGTTTCCAAGATTAAACACAGATAGAAAACCTACAAAGCTACAAAGTTGAATAAAGCCTAACGCCACAGTGAAATATACAAGTTATAAAACAGGTAGCAAGTGAAGTACCTTAGGGCCTTCAGGTCCTAATGGGCCTACATTGCCTCGATCACCCTGTGGAGAGAGAGAGACACAACATTTGACCAAAGACTGATTCACATGAAGTTGACATCATTCTTGTGAGTGAGCACAACATAGGTAAAGAGGCAAAATATGTTTAAACCCATCTTTTCACAAGGAGCTTTACTTTTTGATTTCCTAGATGTGTTGTTACCTCTGCTAAGGAGGTTATGTTTTCACTGCCATTTGTCTGTTTTTCAAGGTGTCTATTGCCCTTCTATCCGTTCAGGGAGAGGGATCCCTCACATGTAGCTCTTTCTGAGGTTTCTAGTATTTTCCTCTGTTTTTGCTACTTTTACCCGAGGGTTACTAGCAGAGGATGTTGCACCTTGTTAAGGCCTATCAGACATCTGTGATTGAGCAGAATTACGCAAAAACTACTGAAATCGATTTTCTTTAAACTTAGTGGAAGGATGGAGCATGGACCAAAACAGAACCCATTAAATGTTTTATCATGTATAACATTGTGAGACAGAGATTTTTTTATGATTGTTTGATTTTTCTCTGATTTCTAAGGAAATAATGTATGGATCTTGATAAAGAAAATCCAGCATATTTAGGGAACTGATGTCTATTGTGTACTAGTTGGTATGGCTTGATTGGGTATAGGTGGACTGTGGCAGAGGCTGACATGCTATTTAGTGCCTTTCTAGTTCATTCTGATGCTTTTCTATTCGCATAACTAACAAGTGTTTAATCCGCCCAAACCAAGCAATGAGAAATACAATATTACTGCTACTGCCTAAACCACCCACATGTACATACAAACAAATGAAACATACATGTCCATGATTACAATGTGTACAATAGATTGTGTACTGGAATAAATTATACTCAATCCATCAACATCCAAGCTACTGTATACTGTTTTCCAAAGGTGAAATACACAAGGCAGCTCACCTTATGCCCTGGAACACCTGGCTCACCCTGGATGGATAAAACACAGTGTAAAAATGAGTACATATCCAGCCAGTGTGACAAATGCAAATGTACATTGACAGATACAAATGGGGTCACAGATAGGTACAGAAATTCAGGCTTGGTTTGTGACCTACAAAGTCATGTTTTCACCTAAATGCTTGTGTGGTTGTTCGGCTATTACTGCTCATGCTTAAATCTATTATGGTGAGAACAACTGAGATTCAGCTCTAAACAATATAAAATCTACATAGCTATTTTTAAATAATCTGTGACACTTGATGTATCATATGAAGATCCACTCTTCCTATCCAAAGAAATAGAGACCACGTGAAAACATTTAGACTTGAGTCCTCTTTCTTATGGCATGTTTTATGTGTGTTTGTGTGTGTGAGTCATTCTTGAGAAGGCACAGTGATGCTAATGTATTTTTTCAAAACTTAAATTTCACAGTTTGGAAAAGAGGAGAAATTAGCATACCTTCAGTCCTGGTATGAGCTGCAGAAAGAACATAGATATAAGATAAATGTCACATAAACAAACTTATCCTAATGAGAAGGTTCTGGAAAATGATAGGTGGAAAAGTCACTGAACCAGACTTACCCTTGGGTCTTTTCCTGGTTTGCCTGGCTCACCGGGTTTACCCTGTATGACAAGAGCAACAATTCTTCGCATGTATTCTATAAAACTAACTGTGATACCAGTTGCATAGTGCAGTCAACATTTGCAAACATTTTGTGGAAATAATAAGAGCCTGAAAATATTCAATAAAGTAATGACCTTAAACTAGCACAATAGGAAATTGAAGAACCTTTTTCTGTCATAAAATCAACATCTCCCATGGTTGTCAAAGTGAAAATGTTGAGTTTCTTAGGTGGAGACATGAAAACAAAGTCAGCTGTTTAATAGCTGAGATATTAACAGCATGTTCAGACTGTAGGTCCCTGTTCTGACTGAAACTGTACTTGTAGTATTCTTACTATGTTTTAACTTTTCTGAGAGCAGTCTGAGTTTATTTATCATAAATTCTTTGTTCAGATCAGATTGGATTGATGCAGGATTATAAATGTGGGTGTGTCAGGGACTACTTTGAACAGCAGATATTGGTTGTACATGTTGCATTAAAGCGTTTTCAGGCACTTTTGCATGTTTAACAAACACATATAGTGGAACATTGTTGGATGGTGTAGCTTTGATTTGGATGTTGATGTGAATACTATTTGTAAGACTGCAAACTGATAATTCATAATCTGCGGGTGGAAAACAAAGCCCAAAACATTTAGTACTAAGGAATGTGTGTTAGTTTGATTGAACTAAATCACTGAAATCCAATCACCAATAGCAAGAAGGTCAGTTTCTTTTCAGGCTCCAAGTAATTTGCTCTTTGCTGAACCACAATGATTTGGACCAAAGCCTTGTCTACGATGCGACGACAGCAAGAAAGGTTCTTTTACATCGTTGTAAAGGACCAAAGTTTGGCAGAGACACTTCTATTGCATCAGTTACATCAGAAATGGATCTCTTCTTTGAAAGAAGAGACAAATTTTTGTCTCCCAACTGAGTTTGGCAACTTAATAGACAGTGACCTGCCTTTTTTCCAAACAGTTTCCAACAAGCCCCTCCCAGATTGTTCTATAACAAATCATGTGCCAGAACAGCTTCAAGGTAAACTAACACATCGAATGACTTTTGGGGTAAAAAGCTGAGATGTTTTCTAAGATTGAAAATTAACAGGTGTATAAGTAGTGGGACTTACCGGTGTGCCACCAGTTCCAATCAAGCCTGGGGGTCCAGGGGGTCCTGGAAGTCCTGGGGGTCCCTGCGCTCCAGGCTCGCCCTGCTGAGAGACCTTGAGTTACAACCTGCCATGTTGGAAAGAGCCTTAACACACTGGCCATGCCAACACAACAACATCACACTACAATCCAAATCAATGCAGCAGAGGCGGAGATGCAAAGAGGAATAGTTAGATGGGGAGCGAGGCAAGTGGTTTAATGCTCGAGCACCGACATTCTCTCTTGATCTTGGCACTTGACTTGTCTTTGTGATATAATATTGTAATCTCGAGGTTCTCTTATTAGATTCTGTGGTGAATTGAGCATATTCCATGCACTTCATGAAATGTAACTTGTTCAGGTGTCTGGATGTGATCATTGAGCCTTGTTACAGGGTCTTAGCAAATACCCTGGTTGAGAGGACACCAGAAAAATACATTAGGTGTCTTTGATTATGAGACCAAAGCTGGTCCCAGACTGGAAATGATTTGACCTTAAGTAAGGAAATTCAGTCATACATTGAGGAATGGTTGTGGTTATGGGAGCCTTTTACTGACTTTGATGTCTTTTCAATAAATGGGGACAAAGTACCCTCAGTACCCCAGGCATCCCCGGGAGCCTGGTCTGGATCCCACGATTCAGGACCAATCAAATCATCTGTCTGTGTCTGTGGGCGTAAAACTGCTTTAAAAACAATGGATCATGACAGGGAGTGAACACAGGCAGGATTTGCAGTTTCCGCCAGTATGTTACAAAGTTTGGTACTTTAGGTCCAAAGATGACACCTGAGCAACTTATATTTGGTGAAGACCATTGGAGTGTAAAAGCTCAAGAGAAAACTAAGTGTACCTTTACTTTAGAATATTTTGTTCCAGATGTGGTTCATGGCGTCACACAGGAAATAAGCTACATAAACCTAGTGTTTGGTTTTTTGTTTGTTCATTTTTCTAACACCTTGTGCTAAAGGTTACTTGAGCTACTACTAGTTTTGTTTAGCCTATGTTATAGTTAACTCACAAGAGAAAGTTTTTATTCTTTATATTTGAAAGAGATAGGTTTGAGTGTGACATTGATATTTCCTGTGGTTTCTTGGTAGTAGACAGCTAATTTGTGTGTGGTTATTCTGAGGAGTCTCCACTGACAGCGAGCACCTTGGGAATTATCTCAAACCAAAACCAAGACTAAACAAAATAAAATAAGGGAAATTTACAATGAGCACAGGATATGAAAAGAATAAACACACCTCACAGGCTCAAATAAATCTCTCAGGCTGCTACACATCCTGAAACCTGAATTTTTTTTGTGTTTCATCCTTCTTTTACCACTTATAAAATCTAATTTCCTGATGCAACTGGTCTAATATTTTCTCTGTATGGAAGTATCCATTGTCATACAGGGCAATGAGTTTGGCACAAGATTTAATGCATGATGCTGTATACTGCATGATTTATTTTCACATGTGGTCCAGCTTAGACAAAACACCAAGTGCTAGGCTTACTTCAGTCACTCAGCAATCACTTTGTAACTGAAGGAGAACACACACGTACAGCAGCTCAGGAGGAGAATACGTTGCCAAGCTTCTATTCTCCTATAATGTAGAACATATCCATCTACATTGGCTCCATATTTTATCTTTCCTACCCTATACTGCGGTGCAGAATGTCTCCAGAAATGATTTATGTCTCTGGACATGTTGGGCTTTTCTTAGAGCTCATTCAGTACACATAAAAAATGTATTAGTACACCCCTGGTAAATATCACTGTAATGTGAAGAAATTACAAATCCTGAACTTACTACAATTTTACTGGTTTGTAGCCAAAGCCCAGAATCAAAATTAAATTATGATGAAAGATCCATACTACATTCTTAATGCAATGAAGGTCAATACAGCCTGAGATTGATAGAGTTTATTTTAAATATGTTTTGAATTATTAGCATTATCTGTGATGACAGACTGAATCCTCCTTGGCATAGATGATACCAGTGTTGTACAATTCTCTGGAGAGATGTTCTGCCATTGTCCTGGCTCTACCTTTTACTTTAAAGTATTCAAAACAAGGATTTAGGTTGGTTGATTTTTGCAGTTTGTCTTGGATCATTGTCATGTTGGAAAATCCCCTCTCCTACCAAGGTCCTTGAGTCTGGGAGTCATCTTTTAATTCAGTAAACTATTATACAAACCTACTCCATCTATAGATGTCACTTCCCGTACATCTTTTTTCACTCTTGCTGCCCCACAACAGCACACCCTCCTCTCCATGTTTCATGGTGAGTACTGTGCAGTCACTACAGAACTCCTGCCCAGGTCCCAGCCAAATATGCTGGACCTCATCTGATTCAAACCAATTCATTGTGGTCTAATCTGACCAAAGAATGTTCTGTCAACATCCATCAGGCTTCTCTTCCTGTTCTAGGACAAGGTTGAATCTTGCAGTTTTGTGAGTAATGGTTTTCTTCTTGGACGCCAACCTTAAAGTTTTATATAATTCAATGTCTTCCATATTGAGTCATCAGAAAAACTCTAATTCCCACAGACATTCCTTGTGCCAAGTCAGAAGCACTTAGTTATCCTTTTTTTAAATGCAAAGTTAAGTTGAGTTAATTTTGGTTGTTTGGCTCTTCCCAAATATCCTTCACCTCCTTATAACTGCTGCCTACTGGCCTGCTGATGCTCCTCTTTCATCTGGGTCTCACAATTTGAATTCCCACTGCAGAGAGTTCCTCGCCAGGTGGAGACATGGAGACTCAGGCCTAAATGGTGACAACTGTGGGGCCTAAAGATTATTTTATGATCTTGTTTGGGACCAATATTTTTTTATTTGGCTTAGCTAACCTGCTTATTTTCAAAGGACCAGTTGGATTTGAAGAATCTTTTAATATAATTTTAATAGAATATTCAAAAGTTTATTTTAGTTTAGTTTAGATTAGTGCATAATTACCTAAAACGGAGTATTGCAATGTTTTCCTTATCTAAGAATGAGCTCTTTTACTCTCATATATAATTTTTTCCGGAGGAGCCAAAATGGCGCCCTACCAAGTATCTGAAGTAGCCCAGAGCAGACAAACCGTACACTAGCACTTCAGACAACCATTTAACCTTACAATAGGTTATCCTAGACACATAGTTTCAGTTGGTTGCCAACTCACCCCGGACTGGTACTAAACCCTTTACAAGTCTGATAAGATGAAACAAGTTGAACGTTTTTTTTATTAAATATAAAGATTTGACAGATATTGCACAGGGGTGTACTAATTATTATACCAATCTAGGTGACTTTATCTCAAACATAATTTGAGAAAAATAAGGATGAAAATACACTTATATTTCAGAAGGTTGATAGTGTGTGTCCAGCTTCCCTTACCTATCTGCAGATTACGACCACTTGGTTAGAGGGGCATTAACATCAGTTTATTAACCACACAGAGAACAACTCATCTCATGAAACAGGTAGCTTAACTTACAAACCTCAGGCATATGAAGTTTAAATTATGAAGAAGGAATAAGATACGTAGCATTTTGCAGCTGAAACTAGGACATAGCGTATATCCGCCTTTGCTGTCTTCCTTTTTAATAACTTATTTTAGTCTTGTCTGAGTCCTGTCTTTTTATTGAATTGAAGTGTGAAGTGCAGTGTTCCATAAAAGACTAAGAATAAAATGTTTTGTTCCATTGTACCTTAGATTATTTTTAAATGTTCTTTGCCTGAGACCAGAAAAATAAGGCTTTTTTGTTTGATACTTGCCACGCATCCATAAAAGACAAATCCTTTTCACTTTAGTAAGACTCAACATTAAAAAGCAGTAGCAGCCAAAAGTTGGTTAATTACAGCATGATGGTGGAAGGGGTCGGGGAAGTTGTTGCAACAGATGACGGCGGTTGGCATCTACAGGGCGGACAGAGAATAGAGGGCAAGTAGGGGCAGAGAGAATTGTACCTTGAGGCGTTTTAAGATTAGAGGGCTTATTGGGGGCATGTTTCGCACGGTGATGGGCAACATCTGCTGAGGGGGAGTCACAAAGCACAGGTGGCCACCAGTGCATAAAGGTCACGAGTCAAAGGTCACCAGGAGGCCAGAGAAAGGAAACAGGGTAGAACCAAGAGAATGATGGAAGGAGGGGGGGTTGTGGAGGAAAAAGAGAAATAGAACATGAGAGTGAAAAGCAAGAAAATGGGACGGCAAAGGAGAGAAAAAGGAAACAAGGTTGAAGAAAGAGAGAACAAAAAAGAGGCACCGGTATAGCAAACTATGGGCCTGGAGTGGCAAACGGGATGGTTGATGTATTGTGATAAAAAATTTGAATGCAATCTAATTTCTATTGTTCGCAAATCAAACATCCCTTATTGAGGATTTTAGAGCATCAATGTCCCCAACAGTTAGCCAGGCCCGTAGATTGCAGCGGAGCAGAGGTGGGCGCTTGTCTTGCCACAAAGAGAGTACAGCTGCATAGTTAACAGTTCACATCCAGACTTACTGTGGCCAACTGTCCAACACAGGGCTGTACAATACGCCGCTTCTGTTGAGACGACCAGCATAATCAGATACAAGTTTAGGAAAGGGTTGTACAGGTGAGATGCCGCTGACAGCCATATACAAGTTTAGCCACTGACACCAAGTAGAACAAGATGCATGCAACGTGCCTACTTTTCACATAGTGTACATATTTCCACAATTTCTATAATGCAGTTAAACTAACGTACTGTTCTTGCCCAATTTTTGACTTGACATTAACATATTTCTACCATTAGGTTACGTTTTCTGATTATTTTGCAATTGTCAGATCAACTGTGTAATCTTTGGGTCGATCAGCTGTAAAAAAAACAGCATTATTTCTATGGAAATATATACAGCATGTTATGAGTAATTATAAGTATGGGTATGAATGTAGTAAAAGTAGGCAAGTGCTCTGCTTTGTCCCATTTCCAGCTATCGGACACCAACCTGGGCACCGGATTGAGAATATAAAAGTAAAGCGCTGCCAATATTAATAAGAAATAATTATATAAAGAGATTTTATTTTACATTTGTGCTTTTTACATTTTATGAGATGAAATTTCTGCAGATGCGGATTTCATAAGTTATATCCCAAGAACGATAAATGCAATTTTCAACTTGCACTACATTTGTTTTTCGGCCAATCGTCTTTTCTGTTTGTTTGATTTTAATTCAGTAATTTTATTTCAAAAGAATTAATTACAAATTACAGAGAAAAATAAATACCACACATCCATAATCATTAATTTCAAATTAACTAACAAAATGACCTGAAAATTCAATTGTCACTTTTGTTATCACAAATGGATTTTTTTTTAATGAAAATTAGATTTTAATATTGGCATCACTGTGCTTCAGCAATTATATATAATTCCAATAACAATTTAAAGACCTATTCTCTCTTTTATGAAATGTCACTTGGAAAACATTTTCCGAAAACCTTGTTATGACATTTATGTTTTCTGTTTTTTCCTGTGTGTGGAGAGCAGAGGGATGAGGATAGGCCTTGGCTCTGGGCCACTGGCTCTCTTTGCGGCACGACTTGGTGACACCTCAGCTCAGGGTTATCTATCAGGGTGTGGAGGCACCCACAAACCTTTAACATCAGAGACTGACTTGAGCGCAAGGCAGCCAGGGTTTTCAATGGAAGATCCTGCACAAAGAGGTCCTACACACCAAGGAAGTGGTCATTTCAGTCAGTGCTGGTAAACGAGACATAGTCCAGCCAAACAAATTATCAGTTTGAGTTTAAAGGTTCTGTGTAGGATTTAGTGGATCTATTGGGAACATTTTTATTAAATATGCAGAATGATGCCTTTTTTGCATTTCTAGGTTACCTGAAGGCCACCAAAGGTTCTCAATTAGTTGTTTATCAGCTGCAAGCTCTCCACAAAATTTCACTAAATCCCAGACATTGAACCTTTAAAATGATTTCAGTTTAAATGAATAGCTCAAAAGTTGTATTTTCTTTCCGAGAGTGAGATGTTAAGGTGATTATCAATATTATGCCTGTGTGTTAAGAACAGAGCTAGAGTCCGAATGTGCGTAGCCTAGCATAGCATGACGACTGGAAGCAGGGGATACAGCTATACTAGCTCTCTGCATGGTGGGATTTTGTATTTCTCGTATATATATGAAATAAACTGTAAAATAAAAATAAGTGAGTTAGTCAACTTGGAGGTAATGCTTGGTGAACCTGTATTATAGAGAAAAATACACCATGATCAGTAAATAAACCTATTCCCACTGCTTCCAGTCTCCATGCTATAGGCTAAGCTGAGCACAACCTGACTGCAGCACTGTGCTCACTGAGGTATGAAAATATTGATATCAGTCCTCTCATCTCACTGTCTGAGAGAGAGCAAAAGGATTTTTCTAAAAATACTGAATCATTCCTGTCATAAGGTCAGTTTTTCTTTCTTCTTGCTGGCTCTGTCTTGAAAGGCAAACTCTCCAAACACTGAACCTTTACCTTCACCAACAGTAACCACCACCCCCCACCCCCATGGGTATTACGAAATGATTGAGGCCTGGAGTGTGAGCATACACAGGGCCTGGACCTCCCATAAAACTGCTGCAGGAGGCTGAGAAAAGAAGTGTAAAACAAAATCGAGAGGTATTCGGCTTTGTTAGGGAGCTTTGCTTTCTTCCAGGCTTAAAACATCAAACCCCAAAACCTCTCTGGGTCCTTCTTCCTCTGGACTCCCCATTCTGAAATTTGTCTGGCCTGATGCCTTTGCAGTTCAGAGATGATGCATTACTGATAACAGCTCATAAAAAAACATCCCAACACGCATCACACTGTTATTTTGAGGGTCTTTAATAACGGTGGTGGTTTAATAACCGAAAGGTGGAATTACGCTGGAAATGGACTAAGCTATCTAAAAAATCCCCATGTACACAGGAGACTCATTCTTGGCACCACCACACACACAGAGACTCTTATCATGTCTGACTGTGTGCTGTCTGTAATTGCCCTGTTTTTTTTCTTCTCAACTAACCAAACCCCAGAGTTCATGGGCCAAAGAGCTGCAGAGCTGCATGTGCTATGCATCACTGTGCTAGCAGACATGTGTCTGTCCAGCTTATGCAGTGGTTTCTCCTGTTGCAACTTTTCTTTTCTGTTTCCTCTGTAAAGAAAATGTTTAAAACTTAAAGAGTTGACAACAGAACAGATTCAGCTTGTGTCATTATAAACAACAAGTTACAATGCAATAGGTGTATCCATTTCTGAAGTTTACCTTAACCATTGATGATGAGGTGGGAGAGAGAAAGAAGTGATTGCACCATAATGTGTTCTTACCCGGTGTGTGTAGTCTCCACATACGCCCTGGAGAGAACAGAAGAACAAAGTACAATCAGAAATCAGATCTTTCCACAGACCTTTATACTAAGTGGTCATAGTTTTATACTAAAGATGTTATAGGTGATGATCAGCTATGATAAGTTCAGGTCAGCCTTTGAAAACAGTCTATGCTCTGAGGCTTAAGAGCTTGGTCATAGTCAGAGGGCACATCCTGAGGTGTCATGGTAATGTCATCAGATATATTCTTCTTGGGTTTGGAAAGTAACAATTTGTATCAGAAATACAACTTTTCTAACATCTACCAAAAATGTTATATGACAATGCTAATAAGATGAAGCACTCCTTCAATAGGCCCCAAAGTGAATGATCTGAACTAGGCTGGTAAACCCTGTGAGTTACTCATTGGTCAAATTGTGAAACTACTGAAAACCATGTCTCACCTTTTCTCCTTTGGGTCCAAGTTCCCCCTATAAAGCAAAAACATGTAGTTATACAGTTAGCTTTCAAATAAATCTTGAGAAAAAAGGCAGATTAACATTTAAGATTTTGGACTTCAGAAACTTACTGGCTGTCCTTTAGGACCACGCTGACCCTGAAAGACACCAGCAATGCAGTCAGTCTTAAAGATTAATTTAGGAATTAATTTTCCTCCGACAGCAAATTATTTTCTTTATGACTTTATGAAGCAAAAGTTCAAACAGAAAACTAAAGTGAGCTTAACAGCAACACAAGGTTCAATGCAATTTTACATCCAAGGCTAAAGCTGCTCAAATGTGGGCTTTAGTGCTTGTAATAATATTATAGTGCAATTCAGCTTCTGAAGAATGTAAGAAATGCTCACCATGTCTCCCTTCCCTCCGTTCTGACCCTGTGTAAACATTAAAACACGAATGATTGCAGGGGATAAAATCACTAATCTCAATCTAAATAAATTGATTGATATAGTTATTTTGTTAAAAGAAACGGCCATATCATGTTTAACCACAACCTGTAATAACAGTAATAGCGCTAATAGAGATTTTATTACAATAATAACCATAATCATTCTTAGCTTAATTATTGCTCATTATCTCCACAGGGAGCTGGAATCTGGCCACTGAATGAACACTCAGTTATTAACTAATTTAACTATCTGACAGCTGAGAGGAAACTCACAGATTTGCCATCCAAACCAATTGGACCCTAGAATGAAAGAAAAGAGCGAGAGAGATATTAGAGAATACAAAGAGCAGTTGTTGCATCACAAACGCATCACAAACGCAGCAAGTTATTCTGTAACATTTCTGATTTTGTTTGGCTTGTGTTGAAGGAAACATCAATAGAACTTGAATGGAAATGGGTTTCTATATAACATAGTCGAAAACATTTAATAGACAAGAAATAAGTTAGGAAAACATTGACTATAAACCTCTAAATTTGTACAATTAAACATGCAGATATAGGTTGATAAAGTTTTCTCACACTATTAAATAATAAAATATATATTAATATAAATTTTGACAATATATAAAACTACTGCTACTACTACTTATACTCATGCCTTGAGCCATTTACCACTTTCTCGTGTAGAAATAATCTCAGAATGAACAGACTTTGCTGTCGTTTTAATTCGAATATTGAAAGTAATCATTTACAGAATTAACACAACAAACATCACAGTGATGACTCACCGGAAAGCCTGGAAAGCCTCTTGTTCCGGGTTGTCCCTATACAAAAGCAGAGAGAAGCATCAGTGAGTTTGTTGTAAAAAAAATGTATGGTTGGAGCATCAGTTGGAGGCAAGTTAGTGAAAGAAGATACCAGCGCTGTTCAGCCTTTTTGAAAAGATGCTAAAGCTTGTCAAAGAGCGAATCATAAGATCAAGAATCAACTCCCATGATCAACACAATGTGGAATTAGAGTCTCGTAAAATTCTCAATGACAAAGATCCATCCACTCGACCATGGCATACGTTTTATTTTGTCAAGTAAAAAAGTATCACTCACAACAACTTATTCAAAAAATTTCCTTAGAGAAATCGAGATGCAGTGAAGGTAAAAAGCTTCTGTAAAGGCTTATGAATTAAATATATTTAGCTACAGTTTTTCTAAGGTTTGCCTTTCAAATTGGCATGGAAATGCATTTTGCATTGAAAACTGCAATAATTTCCCTTAACAAAGTTCCCTGCATACATTTAATACATAATTGTGTACATGCTAATGAACACCATGCACACACACACGCACACACACAGACACACACTCACACGTATGCTGCTGTTCAAGATTCAAGATTCAAGAGTTTTATTATCAAATCTTGAATCTTGAAACTCTTGAATCTTGAATCTTGAACAGCAGCATACGTGTGAGTCAAACTGTAAAGTTGAAAACCTGTCTCTCAGTGGAAATTATCTCTGCATCGATCTATCCAACCTGATGACCCGATGACAATGAGGCAAAGAAGTCAGGGCACTTTGCTCACGTAAGCAGCCATTTCCTCTGGTTCCTTTTACCTCTCTGTTGAAATACCTTCGTTGTTTCATCTATGGTCACTACTGGAGTTCCTCATTTCAGTTTTACCTGCTGTGGTAAACAAGCTTCTAAGTGTTAGGGACTGACTGGCTCTCTAGGTTCAAGACTTGGCTCCTACTGTGCGGAGCTTTCTCCACAGCCTGTTACTCATTAGAAATGCCTATTACCATCCAGGAAGTGTGGGCACACACAGGTATAGATTGTAATAGCCATCAATTAGAAAAACAGATGTGTGTCCCACTTAAGTTGACTGGGCTCTTGGTTATGCTATATTTTGCAACTTAGGGGGCAATATTTTCCCGGAAATTGAAAACAAAAACGTAAGTAATTTTTCCTCCCAGGATTTTGTGTTTTAACAAGACGAACCATTGAGGCCTGGCGCCTGATGACGAACACTGACCCCAGTTGGACCAGGATGAGGTTTCTCACTCTGCTTCCTGATAAAACAACCATGACTAATGATCCAATTTATGGCCAAATTACACCTCCAATCCAGTTGAACAACGCTGCTGTCTCTACAGTCTGTAAAGAAATGTATTATTCCATAATTTGTGGTGAATTCTTCCAGTCTTGAACTAAGACCGTTTTAAACCTGAGCCCAGAACCGCTTGAGTCTAGAAAGAACAAGTCACTCAGTCACTCCAGTTGTCAGGTTTAATCAACAGAAATTAAAAATGTCGGTCAGTGTCAGACAGGCTGATGCGTTAAGAAGAAGTCTACTAAAATGGTAGCCCATAAAAAATGCAGGCAGCAGTAATTGAAGATAAGAGGTTTATTAGGTGTAGGAACATGTGAAGATACTTACAGGAGGTCCTCTTGGTCCAATGATAGATAGACCTGGCTCGCCTGGTGCTCCCTGTGGACAGATAGAAAGACAGGAAGAAAACATAAGTTGCTTGCCAAGTCAACCCCAGAGATCAGTGAAATTCAGCACATCGATGCATTCCTCCGAAGGTAAATACAGTAGCAACAGACAGGGAAAATGACTCCACCAGCACCTACACACAATGTGTCTACTTCCAACACAAACAGTAATACCGCTTCTCAAACAACCATGGTGGATATGCATAACAGTGTAAAGCTCTGAAAGTTTCACAGTAACGTTAATCTGCTTTGCCTTGTGAAATAGCTGGTTAAAGTAGCTAGTAGCTGGTTAATAGCTTGAGCATATTTGAAGGGAATATTGGATTTTCAAATGTGATTATTGGGGTCAGATGGTCTTGTTTTAGTATTTCTGAAACTTCAGAATCTTAAATTATCACTCATGAGTCCTGAGAGTTTTACTCAGAATGGTGAGGAAAACTAAAAACATCAAGAAATGTGAGGCTGAAGTGATGCAGTCTCACCAACACTGCACAGTTGAAGACTGAAAAATGTAGATGGTCAGATGAATTGGGATTTCTACTGAGGCCTCTGCTTTCAATCTGTAGGACATTAATACCCCCCCCCCCCCCCCAATCAGTCATGGTTTGATCTGAGTATTGTTTCTGTCCATTTTCATCCCTTAATGGCCACAGTTTACCATCTTCTAATGGCCACTTCCAGCAGGATAATGCTGCTAAAACTGGTTTCATTAGCAGGACGCTGAATTCAGTGAATGTCAGTGATCTCCCCAGTCACCAGATGTGAATCCACTTAGATGATTTTGGAGAAGTTTCCATAATCTTGTGGAATCAGTGTCAAAGGACTGAGGCTGTATTTAGAAAATGATGAGGCCCTTCGAAGTATCAGTATGGTGTTCCTAATAATGTGCTCAGGCTGTGTATGCTCCCTGCATTAAAATAAAAAGGAACCCAAAAGATTAAGATTTTCATCTGAAGAGTGATCCAAGCAGCAGCCCCTCCATTTCCCTGCACTTGGGGGGGTCAGGTTACTATTTCTGTTTCCTCGTGCTTGGCTAACAACCACTTATCAAGGTGGTGTGACAGTCAAGAATGTGCTGTGAGTTTTCCTTTTCGAAGCCCACTCGACCCGACACATCACAAATCATGTTGTATTGGAAGAAAACAAATCTATAAATCTGCTGTTTCCGCATTTCATGTATGTCAATTATTCCTTTGGCTCTGTTTTAACTCAGATGCTGAATGTTATTTTTCTTCACCAGCGAGTTGCTAACTATGTCTGTCTGCTGTTTGGTGCATGGCAGGTGGCACTGCTGCAAACAAAGTTGATAAGAACATCTGCTGGCTGGAAAACCAAAAAGTCTAGTAAGGAGGCTGAAAAGCTGTAAAGCTGATGGGGGGGGCCAGATTTATTGATAATATCACAAAAGTGAGCACATATGGTCAATTTAGTAATTGTTAGAAGGAAAATTGCTAACCACTGCAGGTGAAAATAAAAATAAACCTTTGGGCAAATACGGTCAGTCACTAAAATTAATTTCCAAAACTGCTCGGCTTGAACTTTGGAGGGACTCAATGGAGTTTTCTTTTTACATTTAGAGTATCATACTAAAATGCAGTGTGTGAATCCTTGAGGCCGGATAAATGTGGTGAATACATGTCCTTCCTCATTAAATATTAAAGCCCCAATTCTGTTACATTCATGTTTTTTGGCATTCAATTTCGCTGCCTTTTCTTTCCATTGGCTGTATCCCCACTAATTCGACTTGCTATTTGCCCTAGCTATTCATCGTTCGATGACCGCAACCAAGGTTCAGATTTGATCTGGTTACTATTGGTCTCACATTGCAATTTAAGGAGCGTGCTAAGACTTATGTATGACTTGTTGTCATCACCTACATGGACTACGTCCATGCCTACTGCATCTCTACATGACATTGATTGGTTTGTAGACAGAGGTGACTATTATTGACAAAAAAAAAATATTTCCATTTTAATAAATTAATAGATGGGTTCACTTGGTTAATTTGGTTGCCACTGTAGTATCATTAGGGTGTCACTACAAAATTATAAATCATCTACATGCAGTCCTGTTAGCATCCCTACTCCTTTATCTTCTTTTGTAGCTTAATGCTTTCCCAACTTCCAGCAATTAGTCCGAAGGTCTTAGCTATTTAGGTTTCATCCTCCAAATGACCCAAATCAGGTTTTGTTAGATCTGGACCAGGACCACCTCTGAATATTGGACAAAAGTTTTGTCCATTCGGTCCAGACTGTGGTACGAGACACCTTTCAAACTTGTTACTTTCATTCAGACGAAGGTATGGACCAAACCAGGTGTGAAAGACTTCAAAACCAACTGCAGAGAACTTCTTCCTGTTCACACACCCACAGGCTTGAACGGTGTACATGAGGGGTCATGTGATAATGCATTTTCAGGTATGTTATGAATCTCTTTTACAACAAAGATTTTTAAGCAGTTTTAGCCGCTGATCTTTGGAATGGTGTGAAAACTTTGATAAGCATCACTCACATGCTCTGTGTCTTTGTGAGCATGCACAAGACTGGAAAAAATTGACACACTCTTAAGCATTGCTTCATAGCACTCCCAGTGATGAAACACACAATTAGTTTCAGTTTGGGGTCAAATTTTACTTTAGCAGCCAAGCATTTTATTGGATGGAACCCGCAGGTCTGAGCTGATTTTCACTGAGGAACCACCGACACGATGTAGCAAACATCAGACATTTGTGGGTATAGTTCATAACATTGATGTGAATAAAAGTGATTATTTAGATATTGATGTCCTCTTTCTGCTGACATTGGCAAATTTACTTTTGCATTTCATAAAGCCAAGAGGGAGATGGTGGACCTCCAGTTAAACGTGCCTCACATATAATTTTCACCTTGAGGCTAATATCAATCTTTTCCCTCCCACTGGCAGCTCATATTTACAGTTAGAACATGACAGAGAGCTGAGATTTAACTGTGGACCGGACACACCAGTAAAAGCATTATTTATCTCAATGTGTAACTCTATTTATTCTGCCTTCTCTTTGAGAATCTCCTCGTGCAATCTGCTGTGGCCTCTATAAATGTCGCTCCGCTTTCTTTGGGGAATCTTAAATTAGAGCTTTTAGACACTTATGTGACAAATTATTACCATTGTGTTGATGTGCAAATGGCTCAGGTAATCCAACCAGGGTGGGAAAACATTTATAGAATGGGATTCTGATGCTGTTTAAAAAAACAGACTTCAGTTCCTGATATAAATCACATGCTACCTGTACACACAATACAGCTGTGCACTATTTTTTATGTCAGCGTTTTATTACAACTCATCCTACTTGTGCTAATGACAAGCAGCCTGGATTCACCAAACGTGAGCAAACTAACAAAAGACACCAAACCAAAGCCAGGAAATGAGAGGACAAAGCTGCAGTTTGTCTTCGGCTTCTGCTACATTGCATAATCCTGCTGAGAGCACATGCTCCTAAACTTACCTTCTCCCCTGTGTGTCCTTTTAAGCCCTGGGATCAGTCACAGCAGACACAGTAGCATGCAAAAATGTGTGAGGGGAGGAGAGAGACACAAGAGAGAGAGGAACCAGTGTTAGAGTCATGGAGATGGTTCAGGACATGCAGCATCCTCCAGCACTAGTGATGGGGAGGGGATGGTGACAGAGCTAAGGGGAGATAGTATATGTGTCAGTTAAGTGGAGCTGAAAGGAAACTTAAGGCCTCAATGTGATTCAAACAAAGTGAAGGTCAGATTGTTTGAACAGTGTCTGAAATATTCTTTCTTACAATAGAATCAGGTCGATACATTTTAATTATATTATATTATATTATATTATATCATATTTGACTGGACAGCTGTCAAGGAGATAGTCCATATAACATGATAAATGTCATGTTATCATGTTACATAAGGTGAAAAAGAGAGCAATGTCTTGAGATGCTTTTGCATTTAAATGTGGTACATTCTGAGATAATAATGTTTTTTGTTAATGCAAAGTAACAACTTAAATTTGAGGTTTTTCCATTTTATGCTACTTTATACTCCACTACATGGCGAGATATATCGTAGGCTACTTCATTAATTCAGTTTTAGTTATAAGTTAATTTTAAGATGGCGATTTTACACCGTGGATAATATAACAAGCTTTTAACATACAACATACTGACATGTATGAGTCAACAGATCAACCAAACAGTAATTTATTATATGATTTAATTTGAATAAATGTTCAAATTATCAAATATCTTAGCCAAAATGTTATATTAAACAAAAACTATAATAGGACCAGCTCCATCTGGAGCAGCTACAACAGCAACATGCTGCCACATACTGATGCATCACTGTTACTAATCTAATGATGCTATAACAGTTAAATATAATATTTATATATAATATTAATATATCAGTCAATTAGACCAAAACTGTATTTTTACTTTAATACTTCGACTACATTTAGCTGCTGATACTTATGTACTATACTGCATGACCTTTACTTTTAATTGCTTACATTTTGCATATTGGTACTTTTACTCAAGTAAAGGTTCTGAATACTTCTTTTACCACTTATGATTGCTGTAGGATAAATAGCTACAGCCTAATATAAGGACAGTCAGTCAGTGCAGCATCAAGAGGGACTATTTTATCAGACACCGTGATAAAACAAATCTGAGTAGGGGTTAAATATGTTACTTCACTGAGGGAAACACAGCTCTGTTTCAAGAGCAGAGTTAGACAAACAATTCAGTTCACATGTTCTGGCCTTTCACTTAAAATCAGAACAAAATATGTCAGTATTGTTCACCTTTAATGAATCAGATATGATCCAATTATGGTCATAATTTATTTATTGCAGACTTTCCCAGCTTTACACTGAATTTATTCTAGTGCATTTAATTCACAGTAACCACATTGTAAAACTTGTTTCAGAGGCCTTTATGGCTCTTTGGAATATAAATATAGGATATCTGTTACTAAAAGCCTCAGTTAGTTGCGCTTGGCATTCAAATACTCTCATACTTCAGCACTCTGACTTAGTTTCATGCTGTCCAAATTCCTGTGCAAGGTGAGAGGCCTGTAAGCTATGGAGACCACACTGCAATGTGAGTATGTTTTAAACAATATCCACATGTGGAAGGGCTGAAACTGTTTGATATATGGCTATATCAAAAATATTCATAATGAATTGTGTGTTAACCTTGTAAATTACAGGCTGCAGTGACTACAAAAAATACCTGATTAAAAATATTTTTAGTAACTTGTAACAACTTTATATTGTTTGTTATTGCTAATGCTATATTTGGTAAATACATTTACTTTGTGAAATGTTAAGTGGATACCTCGTGACATTGCTGTGAGATTGCTGGTCTGTAAATTATAAGGCCTTGGTCTGTTGACTTTAAAATTCTGCACACATGAAACAATGTGGGAAGGCAGTGTAGGCCGGTACAAACATGACAAAAAATTTGGTACTAATTAAACTACTGTGATGTGAAACACAACATACCCTTAGAATATCTGTACCAGTGGTAACAGCATTACAATATGCACGTTTTTGTTCTAGATGCAACATTATCATCAGTGTAACGTTCAGTTAAAGGCCCCAAACACCTCTGCAGTTATGTTGGTTGGTTTAGACATCTGCCTGGAGGGGGGGGGTTATTACAATGATAAAGGTGGAATTTGTCCCGCCCTTGCAGAAACAGCATAGCAGACGAAAAAGTGAAGTAAACTTTCAAAGAGCAGCCAAGATAAGTAAAATATCCTGTGTGGGTTTGCCATAGGTGTGCAAGGCCTTTACGACTATATGCATTTTTAAGCATGAAAACAGAAGCCTTATTCTTAAATCAATGCTTTCTGTACAGCTAATATGCTGCTTTCACCATTGCCCATGTTATGAATGTAACCACTACTATAGTGTGCGTCATACTCAAACGCGAGTCACTCACCATTCTTCCTGGTATTCCCATACTTCCTTTGTCAGCCTATCGACCGGTGCAAATTCAGAAGAAACACTGGTCATTAAGAACATTAGAGTGGAGACTGAAGTGATCTCTTAAAGGATACCTTGTCATTTTGACTTATGGGCCATCCTTGACCATTACAAAATACATTTAACATTTAGTCTCATCTATGTTAACCATATTTAAATCGAATTCAACTGTAGCATGATAATAATAGCAGGTGCCACATTTAAGTTTTACTAAATTGGTATGACTGTTAGAATTGATCAGTGAACGGAATGGGTCCTCCTGCAGGTAAAGAGATGCTAATGCTGGATATTCATAGTTGGTTTTAAAAAGTCTTGATGACACGGTATCCATTTAGAGACTCCTTTGTGTTGTTTAGTCATTTCACCATGCCATGCCTAATGTGGAGACTAGAGGCAAGCATTTCATGATGCTGAAAGGAAAAAAAGCTACTCTTAGGCAATCACTTCCAGCCCAAGACTCAAGATAGATCTGAGATAATGTTGCAAAGCAGTGGGGGGCGGGATGACTTTCATAAATAGGCAGCAGTATGACATCTGACAGCAGTGAGACAGATCAGGACATCTGAGAGCAGTGAGACAGATCAGGCGTCTGACAGCAGTGAGACAGATCAGGGCATCTGACAGCAGTGAGAGTAGAGGGACTTGTCTTGGGTCTTAAAGAGCTCATGCACTGCTAGTTCACAGCTATACTGCTAACTTCCAATCTGCTGCAGTCAACAACCTCCACCATCACACACCTTCTTTCGCTCTTTATTACCCACTTGCAATGCCATCAACCTACCCACTGAACTATTCCTTAAAAACAGCTGCACTACTTGTGAAACAATATTTGGTCTCATACTTCGGAAATCTACTGCAGATCTTACATCATATTTCAGAACCTAAGTTTGGCCAAGAATTATGGAAGACTTTGTAAATGCTATCAGAATAATCCCATTTGAAGTCCAGTGAGTATCAGGTGAATAGTACATTTTTCTGATCAGATGTTGGAATGGTCCACGCTGGTGTCTGAGTAAAATCTTCTCAAGCAGTATATACCCTAGTGAAGCTATGGTGCTTGTCTCATATATTTTGATCAAACATGTAGCGCCCATCATCTCTTCTTTGTAGTCTGAGTCTGAACATGGCTTCAGCTGTTTTCTGTCCTGGTACATCAGATTTGCAAGTATCTCTTTCATTAGACATATGGCATATTTCTAAAGCACTTAAATGCTATCAGGCTACAGTTGTGTTCTTTGAAGCCCTGTCCAAGCTTCTGATTTAAACCGAGACCTTGGGAAAAATGGCACCACCAAAAGTGGTTTTGATCCAGAGCACAGGGCTAACATGATTATTTGCTGTGACCACAAAATACAACCTTCACTAAAGTAGGGTTTTGTAGCCATCAGACCAACCGAGTGCCTTGTAAACCCTTGGCCAGTTTATGTATTGCACTTCACTTCCACAGAGAGAAACCACATCTCTGCTCTACATCCCAAGATGTTTCTACAATAATAAACTACCCCTGCCTAAAAGATATAGGTCAAGTAGGCTGTTTTCCCTTTTCACCTTTCCCCTGTAGAGGCTGTCCCTCTCTCTGCGGTTTTCAGAGTTATTACGGCCTTGGTAGTCTCACCACAAACAAAAACTAAGCCTTGAGCTTACAAACACATTGCAGTCAAAAGGATTAATGCAGGTCCTTAGCAGTGGAATGTCAAGGTGTCTGTGGTGTATCTACAGAGTTAATGAGACACAGCTGGACCTCATATACATACACAAACTTCTATCTCTGTGAAGACGCTCACTGATATAATCCAACCCCTGCCTCCTAGCTGTAACCTTAACCATCCCAACAGAATATAACCCTACACCTGAATTTAACTTGAACCTTAAGACGGAGTGTCAAACCTCAAACATCCTTTGAAAGGCGTGTCAGAAAGTGAGGACCAGCCAAAATGTCCTCACTTCCACACCTTCATGAAACCATGAGTTGCGATGCAGCAGATAAAGATGACTGCAAAAATCTCACGGTAGCTTTTATGAGTTATGACTGAATGGTCAATTCTTAAGTTGCATGTGTCTAGCCAAGCGGTTAGTAGGAATTCTAGGAATACTGCACAAAGTGAGCTTTGTCCGCATGTATGTTGGGAAATATAAGTGAGTGTGTGAAAGGCAAGGAAGGAGAAAATGTTTTTAAAACACATCGATCATATAATTGGGGTATAATTCCTTTAAGACCTATATAAGTATGACCACCTAGTATGTAAAACACTGTTCCGTTATTTGCTGTTACAGGT
Organism: Pleuronectes platessa; assembly: GCF_947347685.1. Taxonomy (NCBI): domain Eukaryota; kingdom Metazoa; phylum Chordata; class Actinopteri; order Pleuronectiformes; family Pleuronectidae; genus Pleuronectes; species Pleuronectes platessa. The sequence continues at coordinate 3,725,106 of NC_070637.1, read as the reverse complement.
TCTCTTTTAAAAAAACAAAACAAAACACATCTTCCCACCATCATTCTTTCAAAGACTGCTCGTGACTTCATTTCCCGCTGCTTAACGGAAGTAATCCATCACAAATCATTGCAAAGAATATCATCCACTCTTTGACATAGAGATTCAACCCTTTGCTTCTTGTAACTGGCAACACAGTACAAAGGTCAGACACTAGATGACCACTTGTTTTCAGTAAAGGAACCCTGTGAGGTTGACATGTTGACTAGGTCAGCAGAGTGAAGAGCGAGCGTTAGACTGGAAAGAAAAGAGGGTTAGCTTTGACAAAACAGTAGGCCATCTGCAAGCATTTAACGAGCAAATAACGAAAGCATTTTAGTAAAAACAAATAAGGAGCCATGTTGTTTTGAATTGATAGTGTTTTAAAGCTATAAGCATTTAGTTTCACTGCTGTATTGACATCTTTGAAGTTTCTAGAGTAATCACAGAAAAAAAATAGAGGTTGTTCAGTGATTTCTATTCCCATGGTTAATAAGTCTAGATATATTTTAGTTCAATTACAGTTTAACGGTTGATGAATGGTGTTACACAAGGTTCAAATTGGAGTCCTACCATCATGTTTTCTTATATATATATATGCAACTGCTTTGCAGTACAAAATGTGTTTTGCAGAAGTCTTGATCTTGCATAGATTAATTTGGTTTCATAAAAAATCGGTTTCCAATATTAAACTGCTACCTTTTTCTAACTGAAAGAGTTGGGAGGAGAACCATGTTTCAGTGGTATAAACCTGTTCTGAAAACCTCTGCAACTTGTTGAAACAAGGCCCAGTTTAAAAATAATGACAAGAATCTATTTTGTTTTTAACCCAAATAAACCCACTATCAGGATGATAATCTGCCATATTCTGAAAACCTGAATAAGGTCATACTAACAATCGGATTAAGACATGTGGAATATCTGACCTCACATTATAACGTTCTTTTGGAGCATTTAGCGACATCAACATACAGGAATCACCATCTCTTTGATAATGCTTGCCCTTGGTTTAAACAAGGTGGAATGAAAGGATTTAAGATTTTTTTTGCAAATTTAGAAAGAAACCACCCAAAATGTTGTACAGTAGAATTATACATCAAACAATTTCAGGTATAAGGATTATAAAAGAGACATATTAACCTAATAAAGGCAATGATGTGTCATTATTATCCTCTGTAATATGTCAACAGGACTATCAATGGAATATTTTTGCTAGAAAATAATGTAAAAAACATAATCAAAATCATGACTAATCCTGACGAAGGTCAATGATCAGAATATTGGTGTCCATGCTAGTCAAAGTGAGGGAAGCTACTATGAAACTGCACAATAATGAAGCACTTGCCATGGGATACAAATTTGCTTAATGGTAGACAGCTAACTCTCAGTCTTTAATGCCATTGTTTTGATTTGTGCTAAGCAAATCCTTATTTAAAAATTAGGTAGGTTACAGTGCTTCAAAACAGGTCCGAAATATTTAGGTTTGAGGAAGCACGAGAAAGGCTTGATAAAAACCTAGGCTACAGAAGATGTAGCATCACTCCAGCTCTCCTATATCATGTTCCCTCCAAAACAAATGTAGTTAAGCAGGATATATTATATTTATATATTCTGTCTGTGATTTGTTTGGTTACTAGTTGTTTAAGGCTTATCTGCTGCCAAAGGCTTGGATATATTAATTTCACTTTACATATGCTGAACAAACTAATTTAATAATCCACATATTCAGCAGAGAGCAGACAGAGAGATCAATACTGCAGTGATCACATATGCAAATACTGTATCTAGAGACACACAAAAACACCAGTTAAAAAGAGAGTTACCGGAAAGCCTGCTCGTCCAGGAGGACCCTGAAAGAGGGGTGAGAAAAGGTTGGTAAAAAAAGGAAAGAGAGAACTTTACAATTAAAGTCTACGTATGAAAGACAACTGCACTGCACCAGGCCAGAATAAAATGATAAGGAGAGATTCATGGTAATTACTTTCTTATAGGGATGTCACCCGCTCAGTAATTTTATAGTCGCTACCAAATACAATGGAAGTTCGTAGATTCAACTTAGCCAAATTAGATATCGTTCCCTTACATAGTGACAGTGTGAAAAAGTTCATTAAAAAAAATCACCTCTACTTTTGCAGATTGACTACCAGTGTAGCTAATACTGGCATTAGCTGTTGCTACATCTCAAAGATTGCATTCAGTGACAATAAGAAATCTTTGAAATCTGCGTACAGATCTGGATGCTTTTCTTTGAGCTGCTTGTATAAAAATAGCAGTGTTTCTTCCTTACATTTGAATTGCTATGTTGTATTGTTTGCATACTTTGCAACTGTTGTCTATAGCTTAGGAGCGTAATGATTCTTCATGATTCCTCCATGAACAACTCTTGCCTTTCCCTAAAGGTCACTGTGGACCTGTTGTTGCATTTGCACTTGCCCCTCCCCGTTTAGCCATGTCTGTCTTCCTTTTTCTTCTATTTGCATCAGACTAGAATGCCTGTTGGTTATTATTACTATTATCTTATCTTACTATAAAGACGGATACTGTCACATATTCAGGAGTTTGTTATCGACCTAGTACCATGACATCTCTACAGTTATGTTTGTTTTATTTTGGCCTTTTCAGGTCAGTGACAGCACAAACAAACAACACTACTGATGCAGTACCATGCCTCCCTAAATTCTGGTCCAAATGCATCCAGTGAATCACATTTTTACACAACACAGATGTTTCTGAACACAAAAGAACAGTTTTCTCATTTCACCACAAAGACGCATGCAAAGGTTGCTTTTGGGAGAACACATGCTAAAAGTCAAAATTTGTCTGTGTAACCAACCCTATTCAAAGCTTCAAACCTTACTTGAATACCCTACTAATGCGGATATGACAACATGTCAGCTTGGTGGCTTTCATCAAGAAACAAATCACAAGGAGCTAGAATACAAAGACCTTCAGTTATGTCAAGGTTCTATGAGCAAGAGGGAGAACACAGTCAAAAGTCCAGTGTGCTTTGTTTTCACAGAGGGAGCGGAACACAAATCTGTGCTTTTTGTAAAGGATGGAACGCTAATTGGTTGGAAGTCGAAACAGGAACTCTTGAAATGTTCCAAAAAGGAAAGGAATATACTCTCCATGGAGGAGAATGATGAGAGCCTGCTCCTGAATGTCTGCATGTTATTAATATTCCTCCAGGAGGAGTCCTCTGCGTGTGTGTAACTGTGTGTTTGTGTGTTAGTGTGTGTGTGTGTGTGTGTGTGTTTGTGTGTGTGTTTGTGTGTGTGTTTGTGTTTGTGTGTGTGTGTGGTTGTTCGTGGGTGATTGCTGGCCGGCAGTAGGGGAGAGGAAGTTATCCCTCTACAATCAGTAATCCTGGATGGAGGGAACGTGGAACATCATCTGAGCTCCTGATTATTGGCTCTGATGACTGATTGTAAATATCTTTGAATACTGTTGTGTCATGTGTTCATTCTGTGAAGTGGCTCGATGGTGCAATGTGACAACTATAGTTCTTTCCATCAGACTTTATCTGATAGGAATAAGTCATAGATCTTTAAAATGTCAAATATTATATCCATTACATCAGTCTGACTGAGTAATCCACTTGTCCATTGCTGAGCTGTATCTTTAGTGTTACAAACAATCTTCGCCAGTAAATCACTTATTACTCTACGCTATGAAGACACACAAGTGTGACACATAAAGCATTGACAAATAATACATTCGTACCTACCCTCCCCAAGATTTTCTATTTTGACTAAATCAGGCTGCCGGGCAGAGAGTGGGCAGTGTATGAAGGTGCACGGCCAGGTGGTGAGTGTGAACACACTGCATGTCGGCGTCTGCCTATTCGCTACTGGCTCAGGGGCTGTCTGCAGGGGGCGAAGGTCACCCACTGCCGGAAGGAACCTTTCACTTGAATTACACAGTAACCCTCCAACATGTGGCTCCCATTTGGCAAAGTGCTGCTGAATGAATGGGATGCTGGGGAGGGGAGGGTGGGAGCAGCGTATATTTGGCCATTGTGCTTGGGTTATATAGTCTCCTGGGCTCTTCTATGCTCAATAAGAAGTGAGTTGGGGTGTATAGCAAAATGAGAGGGTTTGACTTGCTCCATTCCTCTTTCTATTATTTTACCCAAAAGGCTTTCCCCTACTACTGAACTTGAACACACACACAGACACGCACACACAAATAAAACATATGCAAATAATCCGTCATAATTGAAACACCTCCTTTTGGTAGCTAGATTGAATATATATACATGTCATCATTTGTGAATTTGGTCTTGTAGCTTTGGACTGGCAGCTAGTGCAGGACCCCTGTCAGTATACTGTTCAGCTTACTTAGAATCAGAGGGGTTTTCTATCATCTGTGATTATTTTAATGTTGTGTTACATGCACAACACCCATGCAAGGACCAACTGACCCTGTGATGTGACCTGTTAACAGTAATGAGCTGTTGCTTTACAAAGGACTCTATCAAGAATAATTCTAGATTAGCCCTGCAATGGACCTGGCTATAATGTGGTCCTGCTGTAAATGGGAACCAGTAAGATGTCTCTGTAAGATATTGACCTTGACTTGACACTATATTAACCACTGCTTCTCAGAAATCTGTTCTGGAAGAATGGACACGCTCATTACAACTTTGTCTTTGTACTTTAGAAAGGTTCCAAACAGAATCCATCAGGATGAGCCTTCCAAGGACAGAGAGCTCATTGATATGGCAGGTTAATGTTAATCAGACATTTCATATTTATAATGTAATATATTTGTTCCTCACTGTCTAAAATATCTGCGCATCCTTCAACTTATTTCTGAGCATTTATCTGATTATTGCTCATGTTGCAGAAATAAAGATATTTTTAGAATTTTTACTATTTTAAGATCAGACACAGCCGTATATATGACATCTGAAACATTCTGTAGTTTTTATATGCATGGTTATTTACTATGTGAAATTCTAAGCTCTTTTGCATTCATCTACCAATGTATCTCCCCTTTCTTTTTCATTTTACAGATTTGTGAGCTAATCTCATCGCAAATGATTTTTAAAGCACATTTGTTTGACACAGTGTCTGTATGCCATGGAAGGCATAAAGAAAAGTGGAATGTGACCATGTCTTTAAATTGCTCAGATCCAGTGGAGATGGAAGTGTATGTGAGTTGAAAATGAGCTTCTTTTTCGCTGTCTGACCTCATGTACCTTCAAACCTTCTTTGTACGAACTATCCCTCACATTTTCCAGGGAGGGATCTTTTGGCAGATGTGATTTTAAAGCTCTCATGGCTGTACAAATGTCAAACTCATAGTGTCCAGATGGTTGGAGTGGTCTTCCTGAACCTTGTGGCATTGAGGCACAGGAGTCAGCAGGTTTTCCATTTAACCGAAGACTTGATTTCAACTTTGCATGCATTCAACCAAGTTCGGTGCAAAGTTGCATGGGACTGAAGTCTTTCCCAGTGCAGAGGGGGCAAGCGGTTGGGTACACCTTGGGCAGGTCACAGGTTTTTCAAGCACAGTTTACCACCATAAAATATACAAAACATTTGGTTCATGACATAAAAAGCCAAATAACAGGGCAGCATACAGATTATCACTGCATCCAGACAAGGCAATATACTGGCATCAGATAAGTTCAAGTTCGTCTAGTTCACACCAAAATACAAAAATAAACACAGTCGTCACTTTACCACATGCAGATCACACAAGGCCCTGGTCAACTTACTGGAGGTCCTGCAAGACAAGAGAAAGAGAAAAAGAGAAAAACATTAACATTCACATGAAACTATACATTATATACATGCAGTCTGAATACCTCAAATGCTTGTGATCACTTCATAATGTATAAAACAATAACTAGGGCCAGATTAACCCATTTTCTATACCCAGTGTTTATGGGTGGTAATTTAGCCATGACTGTTAAGCATCCTTGACAAGCTTCCGAATTGTTTTGTTTTCAACTTTTATGTACTGTCTTCTCTCTGTTCAAGCTGAAGCTCAAAAAATCCCCTCTCCCATAACAAAAATGACACATTGGTGCCAGGTCATGACTCACTGATGTGTTTAACGTATCTCCTCAAACAACAAGACACTGACACACGCCACAGCCAGGCTCGACCATGTCTTCAGAGAGACGTCGTGATAAATCATTCCAGCATAAATCACAATCAAAGTCAAGGGATTCACTGACATGTTGCCCAGTGATGACCGCGACAGCACAGTGAGCCCGGAAACTTGAAAATATTTTAGTGCCCTGGCAGTGTGGATATAGTTTTATTACCAATCAATCCTGAATCTATTTGAAGTAAAGACAAAGCAAGGGACAATTTGTGATGCGGGGTTGTAACTCAAAAAAATGTCACCGTGCCCATTCCAGAAACATTTTGATCCTGATATACAATCCTGTATTCCAGTAAGAAACACTGGGACTGCTTTGTCTGGCCGCTGCTCAAAATGGCCTCTTAAAAAAAATGATTGCCAGTCACTGCATATGGAGATAATGGTTTGATATCTTTTGCAGAAACAATCAGCACTATTGCCTTTTCTAAAGTTCACACTTGCACGTTAATGCATGTCAATATGTTTCCTTGGAGAGATCCTATCCTATTACCTATCATGGTGTCAATGGTATGACCCAAACGTTTCCGTTTAAAACCTGGTTTTGCATTGAGCACATTCCACAATTTACATACATAAATTCCAATTGAGCAATTATTCTGTCACAGCGCAAACTTCATGGCACATAAATGATAGAACATTGTTTGAAAAATATTTTCTCATTTGAGTTCTAAGGGTCCTTAAATGTTCCAACCATCTGCTTTTCCCCATGAGTTTTAAGTACTTTAACTACTCAAACTTTGAGTAGACAACAACCATGTGCTTTTACTTCACAAGGAAATGGAAACAAGCATTGATAAAACAGAAGTTATTATTTTTGCTCCAGGTGGACTTGACCCAAAAGGATGCAAATCTTGTTTCTCTCCTTCTGAAATCTAGAAGAGACGAGGGTCACAGGTGTGATTGGTCATGTTTCGTCGCAGGGCAAGCTGGCACACCTGCTACATCACAGCCATATTAAGAAACCCTTTCATTGGCATGTGGTCCAGGATGTTGCTCTTCTTAATCTCCTATAACTCATATTTAAATCTTTCATTTTTTTATTCTGGGTCTCATTTACATTGCGTAGCGGAAGTTGGAGTAATCTCCATCTGAAAGAAATGATGGCAGACAGAACACAGCTGCTTTGCTTGGTTTTTATAGATTTACTTTAAAAGTCAATCCATTTGACATTTGAAGGCTTCGGAAAACATCTCGCCCCTGCTGCTTTCACTCATCTTTTCCCAGCCACTGAAGTCAGTGGTTTTATCTTTCAGACGAACAAATTTGTGGTGCCGTGATGGTGCCAGCTTTTTGGCAATCCAGTTTGATAGATCATGTATAGCTTCGCCGAACATATTACTTGCATAATTATTTTTATTTTCATTTCTATGGCAATGTCGGCTTGTGATATTCTTTACTGGTTCCTGCTTTCGAGTGGACCCTGGTAAGTTGCCAAAACTTTGACATCATGTCGTCTGTATTTTGACATTTTAGTACACATCCACACACACACAAACACACAAACACACACACACACACACACACACACACAATCATAAATAGAAAAACAAATATATGCAATCATTTTTATGAATGTAGTAGTTTGTCCCAAAACTATGTGTTCAGTAACAGTAGTGGCCTCACTTATCCTGAAGCACTTCTATCATTTGAAATCTATAAAATACTCAAATGTGAATTTATTGAGCAGCTGGGTTTATTAGTATTTCCAGTCAAGGGGAACTTATCAAAAGCCCTACCCTGTTTGATAGTTCAGATTCTACAGGGCTCAAAACGCTCATCGAAAACATATGGGAGAGATAGACGTCCAGGCCCAGCCCATGACTCACACTCTGCACCGTAAGATAGACCTTACACAAAACACCAGTATGCTACCCGTTGACCTTTTCACAAGTACAATGAGAGAGCCGGGAGTCATCCGACATAATCAATTACCACTGAATCAGGACAGGGGTCACTAAATATGTTGTTACGTCAATCACAGCAATGTGAGGAAAATCTTTAATGACAAATCTCATCAGCAAAATGTCAAATCAAATCCTGTGCTTTAGCTCCTTAGAGGTTTATGCTGTCTGCCCCTCAGACTGGTCCGTTCCAGCCCAGAAGGCCACTGTCAACTCAATTATTCACTTTGTACTCACTTAAAATGAAAAGCAGTTGGAACAAGGAAAATAGACAGTTCTGTGAATGAAGATGGAATTGTATAGACAACTCAAATAAGTTACTGTTAAGAATAAGATTGAAGTAGAGGTTCGCAGATTGTCCCAAGAGTAACAGAAAAAGTATGTGTCGTAAATTTTACATAGATTTCCTGGAGAAAAGGTAAAGACACAGCTTTACGAGTAGCCCAGCATGAAATATTGAATAAAAGTGACTGAGAGTGCAGAGCATTTGATCACTTTCCCAGCCCTGAGGCCTGACACGAGCAAAAACATCCAGGAGTAACCAATGACGCAGTCAGGGTGACAAATTTGACCCCCGTGGGCCCAGACCTTATTCTCGCTTTGCCTTTTAATTTGGAGGTGTGGTTCTTGTTGTAATTTGAGGAGTTTTCAACACACCCGGGGCATACAAATGTCAAAGCCATGACAAAGTAAAGCGTGGCAAAACTCATACTGACATTCCATGAAGTTCAAACGGCTTTGTTGTCCTGATGATGGAAATAACGTGAGTTTGAGTCATGGACATTGTGTGGGATTTTAGTTTTTTTGTTAAAGTCAATATCCTCCCTCCTGCCACTACCTGGAGCTACTGGAAGGTCTGTCATGAATACCCTAATGTTTTTCTCTCTATGTTACTAAGGCTGCACCTGTCCTTTTCACTTCACATATTAGTCTACATTTGCCTCACATCAGCCCCTAAAACCCTCCATTCCCCCACCCCCACAATGCCCTGCTAAGAAAAACCTCTGCCCTAGTGCTACCGCCGGACGAGTAGTTCCACAAACAAAAATATGAAATTCCAACGTGCTGATTTACATGACCTTAGCTATACATATACGAGATAATACAATTTCTGAATTTCTGACCAGGCAGTTTTGCTGCGTCCAATAGCTAGATAGATTTGTCATTTCAAGAAGAATATCACCCTGAAGTGACAATCATTTTAAACTAAAAGGGCCATAATTGCTACTTCAAAAAAAGACCCAAAATATTATAATTTGTGAGGTTTTAGTTATCAGAAGGGATGTGCATAATAATAAGTCTCAGTTACAGCAGAGCATGACATTTCCAGTCATTTCTGCAGTTGCGTTCCAGTCCTTGAAGGGTAAACTTAAACTGTGTCTGCCTGAGCGGGGAAAGCGAACATGGGAGCCAGATTCCTGTTGCATTCTGGGCCTGCCATCACATCCTGTTGGCTGGAGCCACTCACCCAGGGGACATACTGTAAAGCACCTTGATCCAAAGGCACTTTGGGAGGCCTGGGGGAAGGAGCTTCAAATATAGCGCATGGACTGGCGCCTGAGGAGGGGCCACTGAAGCAACAGCTTTATGTGTAACAAGTAGTAGGCACAACATGAAACAACATTACACCCATAAACACACACACACACACACACACACACAGACACCGCACACACTGAGTTGGAATTTGCTTGACTACATTGATACCATGTATTCCAAGCCTTCTCCTCCGCTGGGCTTAATGCTGTCTAACTGTTGCTAACACCTGTTGTTCTTGCTTATGTAAGGGTACTGGTTAGATGCGCCCGGAAATGGAGATCTACACTGGATGCCAACATGCAAAGTCATGGGCGTTCCCCCTTTCCTATCCCCTATTTAAGTCTGTCATTTAGTCAACACTGGCTCTTGCATGTATTTTAAGTAATCAAACAACCATTCTTTACTACACCAGCAAATAATGTACAGTAACCAATAGGCCACAATTCTAGAGAGGTCTACCAGAATGCTGTACTTTAAATGTTTTTTAAGCTTATTTGACCTTTTATGCTACAAAGAGTAAACTGGTGTGGTGGGCAGGAGGCCTGCCACCTTGAGGCTATCTCTGTCCCACCATGTGCATCCAGGAATAACCTGTGGAATTTCTGAGAATATCACAATCTAAAAACCCACCCGCCCACCATCCCCCGCTCTCTCAGATTCCCTGCTTCTCCCATTACCTTTATAAACACAGCAGCCTGCTCAAATGTTTGTGCTGTGATGTTTCTGCCAGACTACACTGGACGATGATTGAATGAACGGACATCAGAAAGCACACTTAGCTTGAGTCCAGGAGGATGTAGAAGGTAGGGAGCATTGCATTGTCCACAGGGGGGCTCCCCTATAGTCTGCTCCCCCAGAGATACCATGACTAAAGACAATTGATTGGGTATTGAGACTATGTATCAAACAAGATCTCTCACCAAATTTGTAACTTCCATAAAACAACACATTTGGAGGTTTAAAAAAAATGACTGATGGTATGGGATGTTTAAGGCAGTACTGTTTGGATTATTAAAACTTCTTGATTGAGATAAGAAGAAAAAGACCATGTTCTTTGTATAATTAAACCAAGCAAATACACCAAGGATCTTAGGATGCTTAATTAGCACAATGCTCCAAGTTTGCTAGGTTTTGCCACAGCTAATACCAAATGTGTCTATAAATGTTCCAATTTGAAGTTGGAGGTGGAGCACAAACCACATTATCAGAGCCTCAACCTGATTACATCCATGTGTCATGTGTCCATGTAGATGTAAGTCTGAGACATACTAAGACATCTATGGTTACATAAAAACAATGATCTTCAAATTTCTTTATGGTGGGAAGCAAAAGTGTTCTCTGTCTGTGTTTAGAATTACAGAGTTATATACCAAGTAAAAGCTTTATTGGATACTAAATATTTGGTAGAACTTTTTTTCTGGGACCAACTGGAGACATCCATCCTTTATAAAGCCTCAATGCAGATATAAACTGTATTGGTCTACAGTACAGCTCAAATGTTGGGTAAGGGTTCGAATCAGACAGCCTAGACCGATAAGTAGCCTGATGAATTGTATACATAATGTGAGGTGTGTTTGAGATCTTAGTCCACCTTATGCAAAAAATTAATCCAACTCGACGTCCAATATGGTGACAGGAAAGTGAAAAGCCTGTTTGGATTGTCAGCAGAGCATGTCCAATCACCTGAGCAGCAAATATTTAAAAACAAGGCTCTGGTGCCAAACCCACTCAAATTTGCAGATCTTCAGGAGGAATGAAATATCCAACACTCTGTAAATTCACTTTCACACCTTAAGGATTTACAGTTGCAGTTGTGCAAACAGTGGAGGGGATTAACTGAGGGGTGTGTATCTATCTAAGGATTAAACTGAACTTTTGCACTTCTCTCTGTCATAGGGAGGGAAGACGCCTCCACCTCTTATTGAGACCTGGAAAACTTATTTTTCAGATTTGATCCCTTTTCACCATTTGTTACAAGTATCAGCCCTCACATATAAAGGCTTTTAGTTCCCAAATGAAAAAATGTGGACAGACAGCCTGCCTAGGGAGATTAGTAAGATTGATTGAATGCATTGCAAGAATGCAATCATTTCTGACCTCTCCTTGCTCTTCTGCTTACATCCAGAGAGGAACTAATTAACCCCAAAGCACGCAGAGCCTCCACAAGAATTATAAAAGAAAAAATCGAATTGAGACAAACAATTCATCAAATGTTTCCCCTGTTCATTACATGCCTGTCCATGGAAAACAGAAGACCAGTAAAAAGATGAAATGTCCTCAAGACTCAGCAGCTCAGCAGATGGGGCTACGACAAATGTTCCCATTCTTCATCCTCATCTTCTGCATATTCACCATATACAAGACAGCTCTGCCATTCCCATAGAGCCCGTATAGCCATGTTCCCTTGTTAAACATGAAGTCTTAGTTTTAAAGCTGCCTATGATTTCCTTGGCTCCATGCTAACCTGATGTCATTCTATGAGAAAATGTCAAATGTTAAGAAAAGGGAGCATGCTAATATGAAATGATGCTGTCCAGTACAGCTGAAAAGCCACTTGGAAGCTCTAAGGGTAATATTACTTCGCCCGCCAGACAGAGGGTGAACCTGCACATCCAGCCAAAATTCCTACACGTCGTTTATTTTGAAGAAGGAGGTTCATGGCCAAAAGGTCTCAGAATTTCTGCATCTATTGCCTCTTTGGAGCCAATGTGCTTTAGGTTTGGGACCAACATGCCATTCATGCTGATGAAATAACCATGTGTAGACTATAAAAGTACTATTTATTGCCCCAGAAAGTTCTGCACAATATATAATTCACCAAATCCATCAGAGGTCAAATAAATTGTGCTGTATTATACAAACAGCGTCTAATTTCATTAAATTGTCCCTGGCTGTTCCGTGTCATGCAATTTTTTGTCAATTCAGGGGATGGGGGAAATGTTTTGCTTTCAATCTCAAAGACATTTATACAGCGAATGGTATATTTTACAACGGGCCACAGATTTAATAAAAAACAAGCCTGGGATTAAATACTCACACAGCAGCTCTTACAGCAGATGACTACAAAGACGACATTGTATTTTTGCCAGAAAACCCACAATTAAACTGACTCAATGATTTTCTCAGAAGGAGGAAAGACAGGTACAAACAAACTTCCATAATTCCACTAATGCAATCACTGGTAATGAGTTGGACTAAAGCAAACTTATAATTTTACCACATCTTCAGCTACATCAGCCGAATAGATTGCTTTGGCAACTTGGGGTCAGAACAAGCTGGAAACACATCACTCTATAAAGTTGTAGGCAAATAGTGGTGTAGTTAGAAAACCAGACAGAATAACATTCATTAAGAGTCATGTTTCTAGTCATCTGACAATTAAAATTCCAGCATTCACCCTCTTATTAGTTTTGAGAATGAAAACGAGAGGTAGTTGAGGTTTAATAGACGTATGAGCTGGAAGAGTAAAGGAGATTCATCAGAGCTTTTTCTGTGCTGCTGGAAAACAGGTCGATGAAAATGTTTTAAGTGGCACAATAAACAAAGCAATGAGCTAAAAAGCTCTGTCATGAAATGAGTTGGTGGAAAGTTTGTCACAATGAGCAACCCATCACACATTGTAATTTGATCCAAAGTCAATATGGAATATTCTATCAGTGCACCTGCAAGGTGGGTTTTTAGGTTTCTTGCTGGGAGCGAGTGATGGTGATTGTTGCTTGCCATGCTTGGATGCTACAGTTGCAATCAGAAAGTGACATGATGAGCCATCTGGTTTGGGATAACTTAGAGCTAGCTCGTTAGATGCTGAATATTTCTGCAGGATTTGTAAGACTACAACTGTTTAAGTGATTGTTGACTATGTAGCAATAGTACAAACTTCCATACGCACAAAATCAAGAACTGCATTGTGGCTGAAGCAAAGTCCAAACTCCAATTTTCAAATAAGTTGAAATGAGTGGAGCAAGCTCCAGTCTGCTTGAACTCACTCTGTGGGTGAGTGGTAGTAGCTTTGTGATGAATGTGCTGCAAACAAGAGCAGGCTCTGTCGGGTGAGGAAAGACATATACTTAATACATATGTGTGTCCTCTACATCATATTTCACTGCATTAGTGCCATGTTCCCATGCAGCGAACACTATGCCTAGGGCTTGAGAAGCTAGTAAAGCCCAGGGTCTATCATTAACAAATTAGGCTAAACAGCAGTGCCCCAGGATACAGGGTTACATTTCCCTGACTCGCTAATTCAACTAACCACTAGAAATGCACAGTCAGGGCCTTTTTGCAACAGTACCAGATCTTTAAAAGGGCCTGCAGCCATGGTGACTTAATAGTGGGTTTCCATTCGGGTGAAAAGAGTTTTTTTTTTTCAAGCTCTGCTTTTGTACACTGTGAACTGTTGTTAAGGAATTAACAGGACACAAAAGATCTGTGAAAGGAGAAATTAATTAACTTTCCAAGAATAAAGGTCAGTGGTTTGGAAAACTGACTCAAGTTCTTTTATTTCCAGTCAAAACTCACATTAAAGAAGAAAAGAAAACACCAGGCCTATGTGCTGCTGGTGGAGAATTCATGTGAAGAAATATGCAAAAAGAAGAAGACATTACGAGAATAAGAAATCCTTTCTCTTTTAATAGTGGGTGATGATGTGTGAGGAAATGTGGTGGGGAAAAAGGGATGAAGTAAAGTATTTCACCAACAGAGTCACTGGAAAAAGGCTTCTTCTCAACGCCTTTGGATGGGATGGAACCACTTCCCACACTGTAATCCAAGAGGGGCCCCTTTCCTGTTAGATGACCTTCAAAAGTTTACGTGCCTGTCATGAAAACCAATATGTCATCCAGCGAACACTTCCTTTGCTTGATGCCACCACCTCAAGGAAAGAGCAGAGCTACGGGAAGTCGGAGCAAGACAGAGGGGTGTGTGGAAACAGAGAGACAGCCATTGCAATTCATCTGCTTTGGAGTTTTAAAATCATCAGGATTGATTCAAATGTTTCCTGTGGGTTTTGGAGCTGTTCCCCCGAAGCAGTGGGTGGGGTGGGTGGATGTCTGAGGTGGGATTTGAAGTGAAATGCTTGATGGGTGGAGAGGCAGAAGCTGTTCCAAAGGAAGATGTGCTAAATGGACAGGGATTTGATTCAAATGATTGACTGTAGCATGTCAAATCTTTTCAAGTAAAGCTCGCAAAATGTAAATAGACTTAAGGTAGTAAGGTTGGATGCCAAGTGTCTTAATTTTCAATTGTCTATTTCTAGGGATGCACCGATATATCGGCCAAACATCGGTAGCGGCCGATATTCGCCTCGTTTACTGATATCGGCTTATCGGTAATAAACTTGACTTTCACCGATATCATTGGCCGATGTTCATATTTGTGGTAAAACCGCTGGGCACGTGCCGCGGCTGGGGGAGCAGTCGCTCCGTCGCCCTCCTCTCCGCGCCGCCGGAGGCTCAGTGTGCCGCACCGGGAGGTCCTCATCGGGTGGCACCTCACAGCGCCGGCGCGGAAGGCGGGGAGGGGACCGGGTACGCGGTCAGCGGCGGCCACTCTGGACGCGTGTCGGGCCCTTCTCGCGGATTACCTCAGCTACGGCGACCGCTGGGGGAACCCTCCGGCTGGCGCCTAGCAGCTGACTGAGAACTGGTGCGGACCAGGGGAATCCGACTGTTTAATTAAAACAAGCATCGCGAAGGGCCACGGTGGGTGTTGACGCGATGTGATTTCTGCCCGACACTCAAAACAGGTAAAACTGAGGAGGGCTTGTTAAGTTATCTTGACTCACGCAGTGTAACTTGGTGTAAAAAGTATGAGCGTAGCGTCTGTTAAAGTACTTTATTCTCATGTGCACCGGCTCTATTCATCCGTCTCATGCACAGGTAACGAGGGAACTGACAACATACGTCATACACACAGAAGCCGTAACACATCTAATAAACGGGCAATACTGCTACCGTAAATCAATGAAAAGAGCGTTCTCTATAATCATACTTTAACAGGGCTGTTTTAGACAGGGTAAAAAGGTGCTGTTTTAAATTATCCTTGTGGTATTTTGACCAAAATATGTTACAGACATTTCATTAAGATCCCAAGGAACCATTTCAACTTGTGGTAAAATGGGCCTAATAGGTCTCTGTTAAATAAAGTTTAGTTAAATCAGAGATTGTTTCATAAATCTGATTCAATTTGTGCTCATTAAAAGATAAGAGTGATGAATAGTGCTTTTTTAATAATGATTTAATTATTTTTCTGGCACAAAAGGGTGAATGAATAACAACAAAAAGAAAATAAACAAGTATCGGTATCGGCTATCGGCCAGATTGTTATTTTAAATATCGGTATCGGTATCGGCCAAGAATTTCCATATCGGTGCATCCCTATCTATTTCCGTATGTTAAGCATGGAGCAAGAGCCAGAATGCAGTTTGCCAACCTATGATAGATCCAGCACATTTCCCAGTATCTACAAAATTAAACATAAATCAAATCAATTAGTGAGCTTTAGAGGTATTTCTAGATGCACTTTTTTGCTAAAATTGCCCCTGACAGCTGTACTGTCAGTGTATGGGATGGATGATAAGGAAGCTCAATATATAGACACACTGTATGATGCATGTGATTAGGTTTATGTGACTTAAATAAGGCAATTAGAG
Organism: Pleuronectes platessa; assembly: GCF_947347685.1. Lineage (NCBI taxonomy): Eukaryota > Metazoa > Chordata > Actinopteri > Pleuronectiformes > Pleuronectidae > Pleuronectes > Pleuronectes platessa. Next base: position 3,708,879 of record NC_070637.1, on the reverse strand, counting down.
TGGTCATGGGACAACACATGTTCTATAATAATGTAGTCCATTTACAATTTAACAGCCTCTACTTCTTCAACCGTATATCAAGTTATTCATCCCATTCTTGGCAGGGAAGTAGCCAATGTCTTAAATCGATGCAAATTTCGTTTAGACCAAACACGCCTGAGGAACTCATTCCCAAATCCTTGCATGGTTCCTGCAGTATAAATTTCACAATTCAGCATTTTTCCCAGACCTACATTTTTTGATTGATAGATTTTACTGTATCTAGAAGACCATAATTGATCTCCACAGTCGTGTCTCTACTGACTCATATCAAATTCACGAGTGTTGGATATTAAATCCTAACGGAGGTCCAACAATTTTCTTTCCTACTTTCTAGATTTCTACTCTTTCACTGAGAATCCTGCCCTCAAACCTCACCAATCTATCTTAAGCACCTGATAATATTACAATCTATTATCTATTGAATGCAGTTCATAATGTGCTGGGTGTGTGACAGCTCAAATGTGAGCAGTATCCATGCATCACTATCATCCTCTCAACCGCATATTCATAACAGACTTGTGGGCGTCATGGGAGGAAAGCCCCACCTCTGCTTGACCTCTGAGCACATTACTCAGCCCAGACAAATGGCATCTCAGCAAATGTTAAAACAACAAATTCACCAAGGTTAACCAACAGAGTGCTTTATGTATGGGTTAAGACAACAGTATCTGTATTGTGAGGGTTGCACAGTTGCCCTTCCTGCGTCTTTTTATACTAACGTGTGCATGCGTGTGTACACACGCATGCTTTTCATTGAAAGAGTCTTCACAGATGCTATCTGGATAGTGCTTTACGGAAACCTGATATATCAATTATCACTGAAGTCTTTCAAAAACAGTTTAGGCAAACAAGAAGAAGTGAAGCCAGTGAATTACAGCAACAAGTAGCAATGGGATATCTTCATTCATCATTCAATGCAATATCTTAGCAATTCCACTTCATTAACCCGGCTGTTCTGTCTTTAGCGATGGATATCTACTATAGTCATGTGGCAATAAACACTGATCTGCTGTCAAATACATGGGTAAAATGGTTGAAATACATTGCTGAAGGTGTTAATTTAAAAACAGTAATATGCTAACTAGTATATGTTAGGAGGCTCCGTCAACTTTATGATCGACCGTTGGGGCTTTGAGGGTGAACATATTATTCTAGCATGTTTTAATGTCGGTTCTAATAATCACATTCAAATTATTCTTTTCTTTTATGTATCTGTACTATATTTAGATAGATTAGATTAGATAGTAAGGCTTCTAGGCAGAGTACACCCAGTGCACTATTGCTGTTTTAAACCTTCCTGCTTGCAATGGCTTCTGGTGCTTGGTCTGGGGTAATTCTGGTTGCAGCTTTCTTTCTAAAACTGTATATGTCACCTGCAGTAATTGAGTAAGTAGATATTGGCTGGGATAGACTCAGTCTGCAAAATCCTGAAGCCACCACTGTTTCACAAAGAGCTGTTCACCTGTTTATTCAAGCTTCAGTTAAACTTGACCTCAGTACGCACAACCACGAATACACATTGTCGAGAACACTGGCTGTTGGCATGATAGACAATTATTATTTATATCGAGTGTATCACGTGTCCAAATTGCACCAAATGAAATGCTGCATTTCCTCGGGCTCTTAACAATACAAATGGCAGGTATGAAGCCAACAAGAGGAACGGTTCCCAATCATTTATAAGTTAAATAACACATTCATGCTGCATTCTTGACTGATAAACTAAACTAGAACTATCCGTTAAGAGGATGATCACAAATCAGTGGTGTTGCAGTCATGTAGCATTAATGTTTTGATATGAATTAGGAACAGGTTCTTGTTCATTAAGCTTACATAATGATTTTTAAAGCTCCTCCAGCAGAATGTTGGCTGTGAGAATTTGTAAGAGCTAACATTTTTCACCTCATGAGTCTGTTTCTCAGTGTTATTCACTGCAGGGCTTCTAACATATGTCATAATTCTCTAAAGAATGTAATCACAGCATGAATTTTAAAAAGCAATTGGTTACTTTCCTTAAGCTCTGTGGTCTTAAAACAACCAAAACAGACTAGTTTGGTCTCCTCAGGTTCCCCTATGTGTACTCTGTTCCCAGATCTCCCTGAGGATCAGCAGGTTCTGGAATCTGTCCCCCATGTGACTTCATGAGTCAGTCTTCTGCCAAGTTTAAGAATGAGGTGCTCTAAGCACTCAAAAAGACCAGTCATTCGTAAATTGAGTTACCAGGCAGGAGAAAAGGTAGCCGGCACACTATGCAATTCAAGCTATTAAAACAGAAGCTCAGAGAGAGAGGGAGAGAGAGAGAGAGAGAGAGAGAGAGAGAGAGAGAGAGAGAGAGAGAGAGAGAGAGAGAGAGAGAGAGAGAGAGAGAGAGAGAGAGAGATTGCGAAAAAAGAATTTAAGTCAATGATTTTACCATGTGTGCTCTGTGAGTTTGGCAGCAGTCCAGCATCACACTCCAAACTCTTCTTAGTGTTAAAATGAGAGGGTCTCGCTCGCATAGCTCTGAGCTCTTAGGCTCATAACAAAACACAAACATCACAAGTCTAATATGTTAGAGGGGACCAAAGAGGTCTGGATCTAATCAGAGAGGATTGGACTGAAGAGGGGGGAATGAAATAAATTATAGGAGAAATTCAAAAATATTTAACCTTTTCTGAGAGGAAAACTGAGGCCTCTGGACTTTTTCATGCCCTCGCCATGTGACCTGAAATCCATTGGCCACTATATCCTCTGATGTGATTGCAACACCTTGAGAAGCACTCTAGGTTTTTGAGGCCAACATGGTTGCCAACCACATTAAGTTTGGCTTCCTTGCAAATAACTTCATTCCCATTGGGTTGGCGAAAGCTCTGAAAATAAGCTGGACAGTGATTTATTTAGAAGCACTCAAATGAAACAACAGCAATCTGATATGTTTAGATCAAAGTTATGGCCAAGTCATTACAACTGTAAATACAAATCAGAAAAAAAAATATTAACGATGACTGCACCATCATATCCTCCTGAGGAACTCTTTCAGCATACAGCATAGTATTTATATCTATATAGATATGGACTCCACAAACCAAAATAACTATCATAGGAAACTACAACGAATGAAAAAGGTACTGTGTGGAGGATCTAGTGCTGATATTGCAGACTCCAACCAACTGAAACACATCAGACCCTCACTTTGTATGCAGTTGGTTAAGAATGCAACTTATTTAGTTTGCTTTGAGTGTTAGCTTGTGTGTCCCTCACCATGCTAACTGTTTTTATTGTGGTATTACAGCGCGAATTTGGTCATCTTAGCTCATCAATTCAGCAGCTGAAATACAAACTCCAGGAAACATGGTGTTTCTAAATAAAATGTGGTTTCTTCACAGCAAAACATCTTCATTGAGAAGCAATGATCCCATCTGCAGTTGAAATTATTGAGTTTGCCCAGAATTACAAGAAACTATACGGCTATCAATTTATATTGAAATTGTTGGTATCTTCATCACTATTTTGCAAAGTAATAAGGCTACTGACAAAAATTCACATTTTCTCACACATTCTTGGCTGGATCTAAACATATAAAATATGCTCTGTAAGACAATATCAAAGTCCAGTTAAATCCTCCCCATGTGTTTAAGTAAGACAAGAGGCCCTGATTAGGCCTTTAATCAGTGCAGAGTGTCTGTACCAGATAAGCAGTTTTAGTCATTATATCCACGTGTGCTGTTTGTCATGAGCAGGGACACTGGGATGTCATAAGACCAGGCTCAGAATGGAAGCTGTCATCACAGACATTAGTCAGCTGGACTTCCCCCCGTCCAAAAACAAATGAATCAAGCAGACATGGAGACATGATCAGCGTAAACAATCTCTTCAAAATAGCACATCGCTATTTCACTTGCCTCTGCAGGTGAAACACTGTTGACACTGTATATGAAGGGGAACAGGAAGTGCAGCATTTTCAGTTCTCACCAAGTTCACAGTAAGCCAGACACGGACGTCTGGTGAGGCATATGTCAAATAACAGGATCTTTCAATAGTTAGACTAAATATATACAGTGTGGTCAGGAAGCTGATAGTTGATAAGATGATTGCGATCAGGTTTAATTTTGTATCAACAAACCGGAATATTGTGTTAATTTACTAATTGGCAAGTGGCAGAAACTAATCATCTCATAAAAATATACAGACAAATATATAATATCTAGTCATTCTGTACAATGTCCCCTTGTGGTGACGGCAGTATTTGTGAACTGCTTCATGCTCTTGTTAAAGGATTTAAAGATCCAGATCTGGTTCAAGTTTTCAACTGTTTTAAAAAATCTAATTATAAGACTCATTACGATTTCAACTCATAATGTGCTGACATGCTATTAATATTTATGGAGCCTAATTCATTTACGGCTTCTCTCTGTTTTACATAATTTCAAACTGAATACATTGTTTTTTGGGAATGCTGGTTGGAGAACAGAGGATATCTGAAGACGCCATCTGTGTGTAAATGTTACACAATTGATCAATACATTTTAAATAGATAAGAAAACGATAGACTAATTAACAATGTAATCAGCAGTGAAACCTTCCATGTATGGAGCACAGATTGGGGAAGATGATAAAACGAAAAGTCTAGTAAAAAAGCTCAGAACTGAAATTACATTTAATCAAAGTGACCATTAATTGGACCAATACTGTATGACACTACCATAACTTGCTTGTGGGCAGCACACAGTGTGTTTGCTGTTTTTTAAGGAGGACAGAGCTGTATCAAGATATCACTCTCAGGCATTTTGTAAATGACAATCTGACCCACAAAGGGGGGCACAGTAATTCCTGCGGTAAATCTTTAGGTGAGGGCTCCGTGGATTTCCTCGATCTCTTTCCCAAACCGCCTAACAAAATAAACAGTAATGGTTGATGAGAGATGGCATGTCCAGTGCAAAGACAAACAAAATGAAAAGCTCAATCACTCGCTGGGATCAGGTTTCGTATGGAGCAAGCCCCAAATGAGAAAAACAGGCCTGGCCACAAAAACGACATTTTACCTCCAGCTCTGCAGCGTCTTGACTGACAAGAACGCACTCGCACATTGCTTCATGTCACTACCAGGGAGCCCTTCTGCACTTCCTTCTTTCCTCACTCTCCATCCTCCAGAGAAGAACTAACCTGAAAAAAACATATATTCTCTCGTGGACCTCATATGAGGCTTGTAAAGCCACCACAAACATTACCTGGCCTGCACCACCACACTGTGTGCACTCACTGTTGCGTTGGTCGAGTGGAAGGGCCGACCTGACAGGGTTGCCAGAGGAAACGTAAGTGTGGGTCACCAGACAAATTAAGTATACACATCCTCTGGGGAACCTGAATGTCCACAGGAATTTCATGGTAATCTGTCCAGCAGCTGTCAAACATTCTTGCACTCTAACAAAGTGTTTAAGAAACTGAAATTGTCCTTTCACCAGTGGAGTAAAAACAGGCCCAGTCACAATTACTCACTGAATGTTCTTTAATTGGCACAAAGAATGCTTGAGTGAGTTTTAATTTCATGTGTGAAGTGAATAGTACATGTTGTTAAAAAGGATATTCAACCTGCAGAGAGTATCAATACTGTATTTCCCTGACGGCGCACAGCCCAAAATGCTAATATTTCCTCTGCTCTGCAAAATTAACATCTTTGTGACTCACTCTATGCCCCACTAGGAGGGAAGAAATGGTGATGCCAGTCCACTGCAATCTTAGCTTGGCCCTGAAAATGTGTCTTGCAGTCGGACCCTTGCCTCCTCAGAACAGATTAACTTGTGTTGTGGTAACATTTTGGGAAATTCATATAAAGACTCAAAAACCTCAAATTGACAAAGACCTCCTTTATCCATGTTTTGTTGTACATTTCACAAGTAAAAAAGTGGTATTCAAATCATGCCATCAATGCAAACAAGACATATGAACCAGCTCTGTAGTCCACAACTGTTAGCAATGTAACCTGACAGCTTCTCTGATGCCTCTCTTTGCTGCCATCCGAAGGCAGCAGGAATCTGTTCCATCTGCACTCTCTGCTCAGACTGAGGTTGCGCGGTGTCCCACCAAGATTACAATTGCAAATCTATTGTTTGAACCTTGATAAAAAAAGTGGATCTCACCATCAACTCCATCACTTTCTTAAATTAACTTTTCAGAATTGTTTGGCTTTGTTTTGATGGTGGAAGATGTAAGATGGAATGACAAGATGGAGACAAATGGGGTAATATGCAACAGCAAATTCCAAGCTGAAATGAAGGGGATGGTGAGGTGCTACATGCAACTTCACCACTGGAGTGTTTTAATTGTGTCTTCCAACTCTTTCTGGGTTTTTTTCTTTCTTTTTCTCAGCTTCTCTTTCTACCGTTCTCATTGTCACAGAAAAATATAAGCTATCTGGGCATCTGCTTCCAGATATCTTCCGTCATCCACACACACAGGCCTACAGTCCAACATACACACCCACATATTGACAGTGTAGCTGTGTGCCACCCAGGTTCTACAACTAAACAATGGAGCGAACCAAGTCAGCCGGGAATCAAGAGTATTTACATTAAAATATATTATCTCACTTATCAATGGACGAAATTCCATTAAAATTGTTTTACTTATATTATCTGCTACATTCTGCTCTGATCAGGGGCTCTTCACTCTCACAGCAAGAGGGGAAAAAACGAATAGCACAATGAGATATTTATGTTATTATGGTGAGTTGCATGTGTTGATATAACCTAACTCAAATTCGATACATAAATAATAGATTTAATTCTTCATTCAAATACTGACAATGAATGTTGTGTATTTAAATGTTGAGAAGATTCTGGTGACCTGCATTACTGTTATAAACCAAAGTAAGAACATATGTTAGTATCATCCAGGAGTCACTAGGATTAAGCCACATAATAAACCTATATGCTCATACAGTCCAATAGATTACAATTTTAAGGGGCCATAGCCAAGATATGTTACTATTTTTTTCTGATGTACCATCTAATGACATTGTGTGTACGTGTGTGTGCATGTGTCCCTGCATGTGTGCGTGTGTGAGTGTGACTGCAGGCATCTATGTGTGTGGCCCTGTGTCTCTGAACAAGTGATTAAGACCTGGAGTCGACTTGCAGATTTCATAGCTTTCGAGACACTGACCACATCCCAGAATGGCAAAACTCCAGGGGTTCCTGACCATGTCAGTCCAGATCAACCATCTGCTATGCAATTGTTACCTAAAGAACAGAAACAGGGAGCCATTCTTTGTCTCTGTGTCTAAGATCAGGAGAGTAGAACCTCAGAACAAACACACCGCCCTGTGGCACCGCCGACACAGCTCTGCAGGCAGTGGGGCTGTGGTGTCCATTTTTGCTCGCTGAACCGAGACTGACCAACTGCATCAACGCACTGGTTGTCCAAACCCCCTTTAGTTGCATCAGAGCCTCATAATCTGGGATATCCATGTCATCACACATGAACAGGCACAAGAGGGTCAACTCGATCACAGACCTTGTTCACAATTCAATGGAAGCAAAAGGTGTGGTTTCTGCTTTGGCAGGGCAGCAGGTCAGCGAGCGATGACTTATGTTAAATTACAGGGTTATTTATTAGAACTCTGACAGGGATCATAATAATTAAAACGCTCCAGAGGCTATTGCCCATGTGTGTGTATCCAGTTATGCAGTGACAATAAAAGTGTGCCTAAAATTCACTGTTGTTAAGGCAACAAGACAACAATAAAGCAACAAGACTAAACAACTCTATTCTTAAATGTGGAGAGGGCATCTGTTGCCTGGACCCAAAATGGAGGAGGGCTCCACAGGTGGGGGTTCTGCATCATATCTTGACATTTGTTCTGTGTCTGACTGTGTACATAAAAGAACGTTGGTGGTTATGAGGGGAGAAGAGGAGTGAATGTGGAGTAGGGGGGAGTACAGCAGTGTCTTGCCCTAGTTGTTAATGTTCTTTGATTTCTTATGATACAATGCAGTTTTCTTTGTATAAAATAAGGGTCAGCTGAAAGTGCTCTGGTAAATTCAAACTCAGACCATAAATGTCCTCAGTTGATGCTGCTCCAATGGAACTTAGAATTCTTGGGGAAATTGTACTCTGATAGTGATGCTACAGAGAAAAAAGTCAGTAAGCAAATACAGTCATGCACAATCTTCACCAGGGGACAATGAACATGCACAGAAAATGTCATGGCAGTTGGTCCATTGGCCCAGTCACTAAAACACTATAACAACAAGATCAACAAACATGGTGAAATACTGTAATGATATAATGTATTGCTGTCTCAGATGTGAGGCCCAGTGTGTCAGATTTGTTCTCTCTGCACAGCCTTTACAGCCCCCATAGGAGCCAACATGCTCATGTGGGGGTCCTTCAACACCACTGGACTTGTGTCTTCTCATCTATAAAGAGACATATAGTATCAGAGTTGTTGACACATTGGTCTCATGAGGACAGGTGGGGGCGCTGCGGGTAGGGCTGGATAAAGACTATTCCTTCCACCACAAACTTTCTCCGGGCAGGCTGTGCCCCATCAACAGCTACACATGACTTTTCTTTATGCCAAATAAGTGGAATGCGTAATCCCCCAAAGGGGAGCAGAACAGCTTGATCATCACATTGTTGGATCCATCAAACAGTCTTAAATATTGTAATGAATGTATCATATGGAGTGCCAGACAAGCCTTAGCATAGGGGTTGTTTCAAAACACGTCCCACTATGGACATGGGCCAACACTCCAGGAAGGAAGTGATGATAGTACGAAACATATTGGAACGTGATCTCTACTGTACCTTTAGTGTGTGGTGTGGGCCGGGGGTCTCGAACAATGTTACAATGCAAAACACCTACTGTCTGTTGGTTTTAATGGGGGGGGGGGGGGCTTTTTAGCTGTCTATGTGCATATTGAAGCATATCTTGCTCTTAACTTAGCCTCCATCCAGAATAGGTGAGGTCTTGGCCATGGAAGCTTCTAACAAGTAGTTCAAGATGCAGCACAGAAATACATCTTAGAATGACGACTGCGTGAAGACTTGCAACTGATTTAATCACTGATGTGCCAGCAGCATTTTTCACCAATAAAAAACCACAACAATACACACTAGAACTTGTATGAAATGGTATTGGATAAATTGATATTCAATCCAATGACCCTGCAGTAGATACAGGTCGTCTCCAGCTCTGATTGATTCATGATTTCAAAGTAAAAGCTCAGTTGAATCTGGTGTCACTGAACACTGATAAATCAAAGAGGTTTGAATTGATAGATTTTATTGATTCTCCAACTTTAAAAAAATGCTGACAGAAGTTAGAGGTAGGATAATCTGAAAGGGTCACAGTACAGTACATTGGTAATGGTCATCAATGACACGAGTATTATTCAACCCTCAAATGAATTGGATTTTTAAACACTCACAAAACTGGGCCACTAGCCACTTGAGACCTTCTCAGAAGATAATATCCCCCAAAAAACTAACACAATATATATTTTTTTGTCATTTATGAGATTTTAGAATATTTGTAGATGTCGGATATATTTTCATATCTATTCAATCATTCATTTCTCACGCCCTGCCACGCAAATGGCAGGGCAGTGTGGTTGGACTGGACAGCTCTCTGTGTGAATGTGAAGCACGCTGCTGCTGAAACAGTATGGTGCACCGTCAACTTTCCCTGAGTAAACACAGTGCCCAACGACTAACGCACACATTTGTCTGACAAAGCGTCACCTCCTCCTACACTGTAAATAACCCCTGTTTGTCTAAGGGACATCAAACAGCTGGTCAACAGCTAGATGAGCAAACCAACTGGCCTCCTCCGTCCTCCGTCAGCAGGGCTTCGCTCACCTCCTTTCACCCTCCACCCCCTTCTACTAGCTCACAGCTCCCTCTCATTTCCCAGCTGTGGAAGTCATCATACACGGACGCATGGTGTCATCATCTGCCTTCACACACACATGGGTTTGACCTCTGACCTGTATAGATGAGAGACCTGCTAACTACAGATCCCAAGCTAGATAAGATCCCACCACCACCAGTTAGTTAGCTGCACAGGCCCCCTTTACACAGATAAAAGCGTTTTGATTAACATGAAGTTTCTGACTGTGTCCAAATTGCCTACCTTGAATGCAGGGGATCAATGAACTATATCTTCACAAAAAGAAAGCAAATAAGTTATCCAAAGTGTTGCTACAACTAGCACCTCAATTTCCCACAAAGCAAAGCATTGTGGGGCCAATGATGTCACTTACTGACTAATACTATTGAGTATAATTTGGTGATACCAAATAAAAATCCTTATTTTAATATATTTTTTGTAAAATATAACATTAGTGAATAGTAACTGGTGTGCTGATATGTAACTGGTGCGTAACTGGTGTGCTCATACGTAATATCTGACATATTCTATATATGTGAAACAATTTTTTTCATCGACTTCCTAAATGTATTTTTTCTGCTTGTTTATTAAACGCAGCATGAACGAGGATCAGACACATGCTTCGGCACGCTACGCCTGGGTGCAAGATCTTTTTATTGAAAGGGCCTAGTTATTATTAACATCAGGATGTCAGGGATTGGTTTACGCAACTTCCCCACCATGGTCCCTTTAAAAGTTGACCCTAGTCTGGGAGGCATTTTGCCCGTCTTTTGAAGTGGATTTGATGGCAGCATTCTGGGAAGGCTTCAGTCAGCTCCCAGCTCTATAGTCTGACTGATGCATTGCAGAGCAAACACCAAACTATTCTTAGACGGGGGGTTTTGGCTGCAACTGCAATTGATAACTGTGTGTTGGAGTTTGGGAGAGGTTTGATTGGGTTCTGGAATAAAGCTCAAACTGATTTCAGCCTCAGTCTTTTCCTGTGACATTGATTCCCAGACTTCACCATTAGTAGAGCCAACTTTTTCAGCTTTTCAGAAGGGTTGCTCTAGCATTTGTGACCAGGAAAGCAAAAAGATAAATGGATTAACTGGTGTGCAGCAGACCACACCAGGGGTGGCTTTTCCAAGTCTTTAGAATGATGGATTGACAACATCATTCTCTGTCTGAGAGCCTTGCCGAACCTTTTGTCCCCTAGTGCCACATAATGATGGAACCTGAGTGCTGCATTGAGCCTCTATCACTTCTCACTTCTTTACAATAACATACTATATTCATCCAAAGTTCCACTGCTTTGGGCTTTCAGCTTCTCGCTGACTAACGCAGAAGTGTATTTACAAGACGTCAAGGAGCAAAATAGTACCTGCGTGGGAGCAAAGAACATTCTTGGGCTACTTAGAGGAATTTCAGGCACTTGGGGTCCAGATCCAAACTCAAACAAAAAACAATCATATTAAAGAGGTGGATACAACTGTCTCCATACAGTAGATGGCATAAAACAAATGGATTGGAAGATAAACATTCAACACATTGGATTCATATTTGTTATTCATACAAGCGTGACCAGAAGTGAACCTAACAGTACTGAACCTTCAAGGGGAAGTGCACAGATGCAATAGATCATCACTGTTTGTTTTCACAAGATTATAAACCGACACACTAAGACAAATCCAAGTGCCTTTCCTGCCTCCTTCTCTTCAAGGAAAAAAACATCCAGGTTAAGAAGATGAGATAAGAGCAGTGCAACTTTTCCATGACAAGGGGTTAAAAACTGTGAATTCACAAATAGTTTCAAATAATGTAACAGACATGGACAATTAAAGACTGGTCATCAATCAGCATGTATATGTGGTTGAGGATTATGAGGGTGGTAGGATGAAATGTACTTTAATGGCTCATGCGATAAGTTCAGCCAAATATACATTACCAGAGTACTAATTCCATAAACACAACACAAGCCAAAGAACTGAATCAATATTTTATTTTGATTATAGCAAACAAGCATGACATCTTCCAAAGAGGCAGGAGCATGAATCATTTTTAAAGATTTATTAAGAAGTGATGTGAAGTTGAACCTCCTTATGGTTTATAGAGCAGTAACTACAAAATGGGCTTTATATTGATTATATATCAGCTTGTTTTCATTTGGTGCCATTGTCAGTCAATAATACAACACAAACATTTATATGTAATACTCTATTCTATTAGGTCTATTAGGCCTTGCATGGGTCAGTAATACTTCTTCCAAGAGGAGAAGAGCTGGAAACACTGAGTCTGTTTACTTAAATGTGAGGAAAAACCCATTAGAGGTGAAGCCCTGTGAGCCTGTTTTAAAATAAAGACCTGGTTGTGTTTGCTCTGAGGTAAATACATTTAGACTATCACTGGTCCCTTCCCAAAGGTCTGCAGATATGCAAAAAATACTGATAACAACTTACTCTAAAACCGATTCAAGGTGGATAGACCCTATTTACGCCATGGCAGAACAAGTCACAATGAGTTACATGGGAAAGACTTGAAAATTGTGTAATGGTGTATTTTAAACCATATATTATTATCCTAAACCTAGACAAGTAGTATTAGGGTGTAAGTCCTGTGGTTGACCCATTTTTTCACCTCATCTTTTTTTTTTCCCATACAGATTCTGTCACTCCTTATACTAACTCAACCGACTTTCTGCACGTCTTTCTATGACATTATGATTTTAATGAAAACACATCTGTTAGGTAAAGATCAACCCTTGGGAGTTCCATACAGGTGTGAATAACCAAATAGCTGTGAATGTCTACACCTGGGTGCAAATAGACATTGAGTTAAAAATAATATGATGAATTTGACCAAAAATAGCATTAATTTAGTCTTTTTTTTGGACTAAATCTAAGTGAACTAGTGCATGGTCACTTCAGCCTAGTCTTTCTAGTTTCCTTAATTACAGCTGATCTCTGACGGTGGTGCGTGATCTTCTGCAAATGAGCTACTGCAATTCAAACTGCTATTCCCTCTGCCCTACTGCAGAACACTCAGATCCTCCAATCCATCCCTGAATATGCCTCTGAAACGTGCTGTTGTTGGCAGGCAGCCCAGGTCTGTTAATATAAGAGCATGCTCCCTGTGGGTTTGCTAAATTGCTCCGATACTCACAAGACGTCTGGAGCAAAGCAACAAAGGCCTCATAGACTGTGCAGCTTTGGCTCAGTTTTGTTTCATGTAAACAGCCATTATACAATAAATGTATCTTAATGATTCACATTAGCTTAACTTTGAAAGGATACCAGGGTTATGAATGTTATCACATAGATTGAAGAACAGTAACCTTTTTATTTTGAGTACATTTGGGGGGGGGGGTTTTGGGGGGGGGGGTCGGGTTCTAGGAACAGGTTGACAGAACTGTAGTGGTTACACAGAGGCAGCGTTTTTCTGAATGGATGGTCTATGCCAAAGTAAAAACTGGGAAATGTTAGTGAAAAATAGATCATTATTTTAAATAGAATGGTGTGAAAGTGGTGTTAAATATAATTTTGGTTGTTTGGTACATGACTTATTACACAGAATGAAGAATATGGTTGTCTTTAGTTTAATTTTCATCAATTAACCAGAATTGAAACCAGTAAACATTTAGCTCATCATGTTACTTTTAAATTATTTTGAACTTGGTTTAAAGGACCCATCGTATGCCCATTTTACCACAGCTAATATGGTTCCTTGGGGTCATAATGAAATGTCTGTAACATATTTTGGTCAAAACACCACAAGGATAATTTAAAACAGCACCCTTTTTACCCTGTCTAAAACAGCCCTTCTCAGATTGACAGGTTTTTAGTGCCCCGCCCCCCTCTCACCGGTCGTAATACCATTCGATACCATCTAGCGTATCGTTTCTGACATAGAGGAATCACAACAAATCGCGGGAGTTGTTTTTTCCAGAGTTTTTGGGACGGTAGACATGCCAGATGCCCAAATTAACGTTTAGAAGCACTACAAAAGTGGAATTTTCATAATATGTCCCCTTTATATAATACGGTACTTTGTACTCAGTTTACAACCTCTGTCACATGTTGACTATTGCTTACGGTATACAGATACTTCTATGGCCAACCATATGCAACAGTTTTCTTTAGGTGAAATATATTTAGGGGGAAATGCAAGTTACAAAGGTTTCTTGTATCAAATGAAAATATTAGCTTTAAACAAGGGCATGTGCAGGATGTTGCTACAGTAGTAACAGTGTGAAACTGCATGTGTGATATTCACACAGAGACTAATTGACACTGTAAAAGGTCTGAAGTGTGTGAATATGAGCAATGTGTGTGTGTTAAGTGTGAATTCATCAAACACAGCTTGTCTGACAAAGCCGTAAACTTTTTTATTCCCAAGTTGCAGATTTGTGCTAATTTGCCTGTAAAAGTTTTACTTAATGTCGTAGTGTGAAGAGTTCATACTGGCAGAACACCAGCTCGACCAGCGGTGGAGTTAGAGACCTCAGACCTGTGAGCTGTTAAGTTGTTTTGCTGCAAAGTTAAGGACCATCTGGAAAACAACTCAGCTGTCCATGAGAATAACATCTGACTTTGAAAGTGAAGCTGAGGAGCATGTGTGTTTGGCGCTCTTCGTCCAATGCAAACAAATGTTGCTTTGCATTCACATACTTCAGTTTTCAGCTCTCACTTCCTCTGCAGCTTTCTGCCAATTCGTCTTCCCATGCTCCTACAAACTAGCTCTTGATGACAGTGGAAAAGGTTTGACTGGTCCACATATTAACAATTGGTCCCACACGAACATTAGACTCAAACAAAATGAGATAACATTTTCTAAATGTCTTCTTCTTTTTACAGGATGATTCTGATTTATTACAATTCGGGTCCTTATTTCTGGTTTGAAAATCTATCTTCTCCACAATAAAACTGTATGCAAGTTAATGGTTAAGATGTGAGAAGTCTGACATGAGCAATGATCCTATAATGACCCAAACCTTCTGGTGTAAATATATCAAACTTTGTCTGGAATTAGGATTGTTTAATCTCTCAATACAGAGTTTTAGATAACTGACTAAAATACTTTTGGACCGAATTGTGGCCGTGTTAGCGTGACACCTCTCACCTGCCACCCACACCTCTTTATGTCCTTGTCATAATCAGTCATCTTGCCCTTGAGACAGACTCCGAAAGCACTTAAATATGTTATAACTCCTCTTGGAAGCTAAACGTTGGCTGTAAAATGGCCATTATCAAATCTCAGTTTTGAAATAGCATCTTTGTTGCTGCCAGATGTCTGTAAATGAAGATGAGTGCATAATAAATACATGTTTTCATTTGACAGTTTAACAACAACACTGCCTCTGTGGGATTTTGGATTCTACTGTGTACAGATTTAGCATTACATTTCAAGAAAAAATAGACACAAACACATATATTAACACAAATCATGCAGAGGCAGTGTGATCGATGCTCAATTTAGTTATATTTTAAATACATATTAAAGATTGGAGGATAGGTGTGTATTTCATAACTATCTTCAGTGTCATGTTGATTTACAAATACACCTGTAAGCGGCTTTATATCCAAATTGAGACCATCTCCAGGACAGTAGTTCCTTCCTCAGACATAAACTCCAAAAAATGAACAACTCAGCAGAAGTCCGAGGCATCCACAACAGCAAACTCTCCAGAGCTTTCAGGTTAATGTATGCAATGTATCACAACTGAAAACGCTTTAATGCTTCAAACGTTTAACCTGCACTTTCTAATGCATACACCACTCCATCCCCTCAGCCACAGCCGCCTACAAGTAATTGTACTTTGGGGTGGGGGGGCACTCAGGGCCAACCTAGATTGAGTTACATCTAATTTCACCTTCACTATCATGCTTTTATTTGGAAATGCCGCCGGTCTGCGGTCAGTTCCTGTTGAATGACTACGCATTTCCTAAGTCTCATTCACACAAATATGCGCTCAATGTGCCAACATGAAACGAGATACAGTGGAGCCTTGGTCTGGAAAATATCTCATTCACATGTGCTATCATGCAAAAGACAAGGAAATAGTTTTGGTTTATCTCAGTTTATTTGACGAGACATTTTTTGTTGTTTTCAATTTTTCTCATGTCAAATGTGAACAAACTGATTTCTAGATCTGAACATGCTAAATAAATGCCGTCTACAAGCACAAGTGCATGCTCCATCCCTATTTGCATTTCTCAAATTCAATCCTCAAGAGACAGAGCTGGCTGTGAACACTTTCCAATAAATATGCTAACAAGTTATGGGACGAGAGTGGTGTGCTGATTGAGTGTGTGTGTGTGTGTGTGTGTGTGTGTGTGTGTGTGTGTGTATGTGTGTGTTGTGTTCATGCTGGAACAGTGGGAGCGAGAGGAGATCAGGTGGCTGAGGGCTCGCAACATTTATGGGGAAACCAGATGGTGCATTTTCCTCACTCACCTTCTGCAATCACCTCCTCAAACTCGAGTTCCCCCTCAGTGCATGTGTGATTGTGTAAAATCATAATCATAACCAGAAGGAATGATGGATAAAACCAGGGGCAGATCTGCAGTCTGTACTTAGGCTTGACCCTAAAATTATTGAATCAGTAAATAATGAATTCTAAACAAAAGTACTATTATTATTATTATAATAATATTCACATCAATTATGATTAAAGTTATGATAAATATGATTATTATTATTATTTAAAGCACAGTTTTCTACCAAAATGAAACTTTTGAGCCAAGGTAACATTACAATTTCACTGAATTGCTATTTTATTTGACCACATTGATTTATGCTGGTAGGATATTAGTGCAAGGTATCAATCAAACAAACAACCAATCAATCCAAAAACCAACCAGCCAACCACCAAACCCATCAAATATGATCAGCATAATTAAACAGCCACCAAGTCAGGACACCATATATTTACAATACTAAATGATATACAGCCTACCTGTTGAATGTAGTGTTCAGATTATGTTAAAAATAATGTTGGGCAGTTAGTGGTGGTGCTTTCAAGATAGCATTAATTTTAGAGGGGTTTCTAATGTGTTGCCCTCACGCATGTGGACGAGGGAGTGAGTGATGACAAAAAAGATGAACGTTGTATCCTTGACAGACAATATTTATCACAGGGATGTTGTATTAGATGGCATGAGATGAGCCTAGTAAAATGGTTTGTTCAGTTAGCTTCAAAACTTGTTCCGATTTCCTTTCCTGTGCTGCAATCCATCTAAATACAGACAATTTCAAGCTGTGCTAAAACTCTAAATATTGTAATTCCTACCTATCACAGTCAGAGGCTGATACAAACCCCAGAAAACTTAATGCCTCTTTACCCTTCCTGTTTTCTCTTCTTTTAATCATTCCACTTCCTCCTCTTTTGTCTGCTTAACTGTCAGTATCCTGTCCTTCCCATCTCCCTGCCTCTGACTGCCACATTCCTCCAAGTATGGCCACACACTGGCAGCTGCACGGTAAACTTATCACGAGTGAAGAAAGGGGATCTGCCGTGCTCGCTTCCTGTCAGCACAGATGTCAAGGTGAACTTGGGGGACTCCTTAAATAACCGGCTCCAAGACCCTGGGACCCTGCCGCCCCCTTTTAAGCTGCACAGATTAGAGGAAGCCTCTTGTTTACAAGGGCATCAGAGGGCTTCTTTTTTAGCTGTAACCATACCTACAGAAAATAGAATATTTACAAAGGATTTTAGAAAAGGTAAGGCACTGGATTACCTGCAAGGATAATGTCAGTTTGATTAACGCTTTTAAAGTTAAATGGTTTTTGAAACCTCAAGAAATTAGAGGCGGGGACATTTCATGATTTTTCGATGCATGGCGATCGTAGACTTGGATGATGCGCCTCCATGCAGAGACAGAACATAATCGATTCATGTTTTCATCTGCGTAATTTTTTTTAGCAATGATCAGCCACAGCCCCCCCGCTTATCCAGAACCATAAATGTGAATTCATCAGGTAATTGAAACAAATCGTTAGGCGCCTAGAGATTCCCACCCCTAAAAGAAATAGGAGAAAGTTCAGAAACGAAAAATAATGGGGTATCATGTGATGTGGATTCCAAAAGAGAAGATGATTTTGGTCATGAAGCAGATAATGATCTTTACTAATAAAGTTTTAACAATACGTCACACTGAATCAAAACAATTAGGAGACAGGATCCAAAATAACGGATTGCCTGACAGTCTGGGCCCAGTCAGAGTTTATACAGACAAGGTTGATTGACGATGATGAGATTGACTTATGAAAAGATGGTAATTCTTCTGTGAGCATGGATTGGACATGGATCCCAATATAACATCATGTGGTATGTCAAAGGTAAATTAACATTCAGAAATAGTCTAAATCTCATTATTGTGTTTAGACCAACCATGTGATTGTTATTATGAGACAATATGTTGAAGTTCTGGTATTTGGCAGGCTAGCAATATGT
The DNA here is from genome assembly GCF_947347685.1 of Pleuronectes platessa. Lineage (NCBI taxonomy): Eukaryota > Metazoa > Chordata > Actinopteri > Pleuronectiformes > Pleuronectidae > Pleuronectes > Pleuronectes platessa. Next base: position 3,690,535 of record NC_070637.1, on the reverse strand, counting down.
AGCCTGCTGTACACAGCTCTGATAACTTCTGAGGCTGCATACATTTCGGTCTCTGGTATTTTACAGAATAATAAACATGAATACATCTACTAACTACTAATGTTAGCTCAACCCAATGGGCTGCCTTAATGACAGGTTCCAGTGTGTTTGTGTTTCAGCCGCTCACTGCTTCGTGAAAGCATTGAACTAACATCTACTGCGCTGTGGGTCGAGTCGAGAGCTGTTGAATTTTATCCGGCCGTCGTTTCCAAGTAGATGAAGATGTTTCATATTGTTACTCAAACAACACAGACAGCAGTCTAAACAGAGTGCCTGTAAGGGTGCGTTTGATTTGTTGTTCCCTTCCTAGACAAATTTGTGGGCGGCCTCACTATTCAAGATGTTGTTTGCATGAGGCAAGAACAGATAATAACAAGAATACAAATAATAATGATCATGGCAGCCCTACAATGTACTTCACTGTAAATATTTATCTAATAACTCAAAGTGTACGGGAATGATAGAAACTTATTTTTACCATAAATGTTGCAGTAGGGGGCCATATGAATATTAAATTATGGGGAAAATAAGAGCTAGGCCAGTATAACTTACAAGGGGCCAGTAAAACTCTGATCTACTGGCAAGTTGCATGGTGAAGGATGATTCTCACTCATATAAGTTTGGCATTTTCAACAATACAATATGAAATACAATACAATAAAATATCTCATCACTTCAGGTACGAAACGTTGGTGAAAGGATGAAGAAAAGATTGCATTTTGATGGTGATATTAATTTCACTTAGTTGAGGTCTGTGGGGGTGCATCATTCTCTTGTATTTGTCGATACTGTGGGTATCAGTTCAGATTTACACCCCTAGAAATCAGATATTGTGTGGTTGAAACTTTATTATAGGGGCATGGAGTTCGATATGTATCTCTTACAGTGAGTCTACCTCGCCCATGCAAGACAGTATACACAGACACACAAACACACACACACTTAAGCTTGCAGCTCTCTTTGATCCCAGGCTGTGAGCCGTTGTGGTCTGTCAGCTGGCAGACTTTGAGGAATACTCGGAGTGCCCAGAGATCTGGTTGCCCCCATCCCACCCCTCAACCCCACCAACTCACCTAGGCACCCTCCCACCCAGTACCACCACCTCCCCCCAATGCAGGGTATGTATCTTCGGGCGGTAAAAAAAAAAGTCACATTGTTCTTGCATAGCGTTGTCCACTCAGGTTGGCCTGCTGTCCTAACCAGTGCTCTATTTACATCTCACAGATACAAGTACAGCTAAGCTCCTCTGGCTTTATCATGAAATGGCTGAGAATAGATCTGCTTATGCTGATGAGATATGTTTCGATGGAGCTTGTGGGGAAAAATTATATATGGATTAGCTATATCCCAGGATTTCAATGTAATGTCTGGGAATTTCCGCATAATGTAAACAGATTTATATAAAGGGCTGTGACTAAATGATTCTTAAAAAATGTAAACCCAATCTGATTCTAAAATCCAATTAGACTTGCAGATATGTCATTTGAGAGTAGCCTTTCCATTCTGTTATCATCTTTTTAACCCAGTGCACTTTTTTCTATGAGGGGCAATTCGAGGTTAAGCATCTTGCCTCGCTCTACGCACTCATCCACAGCTGCCCACAAGCCAGCTAACACACAGCACTATTGGTGCTGTGTGCCCATTTTTTGCCAGGTTGAAAACTCAGATTATATTCTGAAGTAATCAGTTGTATCTTACTCAGCAGGGGAGTGACACTTCCGCACATGCTACAGTCCTGATGACTGAAGTCGTAGGCCATACATCTCAGCCTGTGTGTGTGTGTGACTTGTCTGAATGTGGTGGGGGCTGAGCTATGCTAGCGATGCCAGGCTGCCAGGCTGCCAAGCTGCATGGCTGGCAGGGATGGGGTGGAAGGGATTGGGGGGGAGGTCATAGCTGGGGGGTCAGATTACATGCCTCTGTTCTCCCTCCATGGCTTAGCCTGGGACCAAAGCCAGGTAAACTGTCAAAGCCCACTTCCTCCTTCAGAGGCCGCGGTCTTTACCCCCCCTCCCATTCTCCCTCTCAGCGTGTTTCCTGCTGAACCCCCTATCTCCTATTGTCTTAACCCAGGACTAATCCATCCTCACAGCCACGCCACGCTCCATCCATGCCAGAGTGGGAGGAGGGATTTCGGCGAGCCGTCTCCAAAAGTAAAACTAGCAGCAATAAAAAAATTGTGTCCCAAAATAGAAGTATGCTCATAAACGTGAGAAGAAATTATTATCATCAGTGTAGGTTTGAATGAATACGGCCAGTTTGGTAAATTTAGTAAACGTATGCTGTAATTATATAATCTGCTCTTGTTTGTAATTTGTAACACCTTTGAAGATCTGGAAACATTGCAACATTGGTTAAGTCCAACAGGCAGAAAAAGCACAAGCACTCAGATGATCAGACAAGCCACAGTTGTTAGCCAGACTAAATCCAAATCACTTCGACTGGGGGTCAAACTGAGTGCACCTGAAATCTGAGCAATAATCCCTGTTTGCACAAGAAAACTGTACTGGCACAACTCCAAACCTTAGTATCACTTGGATTTATGTTTTTTTTAATTCATACCCTGGTTTGTGATTGCTGGGATACTACCGGAGGATGTGGATTACATTTTTATCTGGCTGAACACTTCTGTCAACTATGAGATTGTTTGTAGTTCTCAAACAATGTGATGGTATTAAACTATAGGTGATGATGGCCACAGGTGAGCCTTAATGAAAACTCCCTGAACAATAAACACACAGGATAAATGGCTGTTCTGTGAGAAACATGCATGTAGCATATTTTTGTGAGTCCCCATCAAGTAACTGCAAGAAGAGGTAAGAAGACTCAGGGGGAGCTAAATTGTATTAGCCATGGTGAAAATGGTAGCCTGTACCCAGGGCCAACAGGGGAACAGAGAGATGATCAGAAAGGAAATGTGACCAAAACTACACTAAACATAAAGATATGTGGAAATGGTCCAAGGTTAGGGGGAGGGAGTGAGAGAAAGACAGAAAGAAACGTTCCTACCTATGTGTCAGTGAAAGAAGATGGAGTGAGGCAGCCTTTGAGAACCCAATCTATCATGTAGGTGATGATTGAGATTAAGAGTAAATGTTGTTCCTGCTACGACAACAAAAATCAAGGATCAACTAGTCTACCAGTTAAGAGAAAAAACTGTTGTCTGGTTCTTTCCACTTTTCACTTACTGCACAAGCCATGTATTCATTATATAGCGTAACACATGAGCTTAGAAGTTAAAAACTGACACCTGTGACATACCACAACTACCAGTATGTCACCAACTCCAAGTGGAGTATCTGGGTCACCATAAAGAGTCACTTATCTGGTCTTCTTACTCACTAATCATAAACCCAGCCACAAAATTAGATGCACATTGGCCAATTGTGTGTACAAAACCAAAATAGAACAACGCAGGTCATTATAAGAATCAGCCCTGCCAGTGAAAACAAGGGCTCTATGGAATACTCCCATCCTCAGGGAGGACTCTATTCTTGGCAACAGGGCTGGTCAGCTTGTGATACTAAATGAGAGGTGACATATACAGTACATAGTGTTACTCATCCGGTCAACCACACCATGGTGTTCTATACCACATAAGCAATGGTTACACTGCTGTATGGGAATATTTTAGGATGTGTCACATACAAATCAAATTGACAGTGTATTAGCTGAGGAAACATGACATTAAATGTTAAAGTATACACAGTTTGTAGTTGACTTGTACGTGTAGTCACTACCAGCAGATAAGATGTAGAAAGCACAAAGGAGTAATGGTGTAAAAGAATAATAAGAGCCAACAAACCACGAAAGACAAGATACAAGGTTCATGCAGCAGTGGACTTGGGGCTGATTTAAAGCCACCAGTGCCCATTTACTAATATAATGACATAAATTACTGTGATGGAGGATTAAACAGGACATCCACCAGATGGCAGATTTTCTCCAACTAGCACAGCACCTGATCATTCTTTATTTTATGGCCACACAATGTGCGAATTATTTCCAGACATTTCCTGGAAATTAATGTATAATTCCTACAAATTAGGGACATTCTTCAACCAAAGCTCCATTTAAAAGCAAATAAATATTAATTCCCTGTTCGTTTCATGGGCTTGAATTGTACATTGTGGAAATTATGTCTAGCTTTAATAGCAACATAAACTGAGTCTCCACAGAGACCACAAAGTTGAATCAGCACCTGTCTGAAACAGTTTAAACACAAACTCAACATTACAACCTCCCTCAAAGAGGATTTAATGCCGAACTGCTGTAATACACTGTTAGTTTTAGGTCTGTGTTCCTAATAAACAGCCAGCAGAGAATGAGTGGAACAGCTTTCATGTACAAGCTAGTATAGAAGTGTTCTAAGGGCACCGGAGATGTGATGGTTGCCAGCACTGACAACATAATATGTTACAACCAAGAGTGTGTGGGGTGTGTGATGCACTGAGTGACTCCAGTTGTCTGCCTGTTCCAGCTCAAAGGCTTTGTTCTATTACCATTGTCCTGGTCAACCTCTAATAAGGCATACAAAGCATGCCCAGACTGTTGATAGGAGGCCCACTCAGCCACAAACAATGTGTCTGGTGATTCATCCACCTAAAGCATCATATATGTTACATATATTTTCAGGCCGACTGCTCTGTGTCACGGGCAAGATAAACATTTGAAAGACATCACACTCTGTGGCATCTTTGGGGCCTGAATCCACCCACACTCTGCCGCTCTACTTATAGCAACTTACAAAGTTCATTTTTCACAGGCTGCTCACAAACATGTCAAGCTCAGAATAAAACAGACACCCATGGCACTAAAAGACACACACTGATCCAGGGTTTCTCATTCACCGAGCACTTGGACAATAATAGTTTGGAATAGCTGTACACCTTTGTATTTATGCCATTAAACAATCATGTGGCAACAGTAAAATATATAAAACCCTGAAGATCAAGGTAAGGAGCTTCAGTTAATGTTCACATCAATCATCAGAATGGACTTTTGGCACAACAGTAACTTTTATGATCATCTGATACACAAAAGATTATTGGCTTATTAAAATCAAAAGTATCAGCCACTGGTAACAGACATCATGCAACACTTTTATTAAAACATCTGTGCATTTGCTCAGTTTGTCCTTATTCCACATCAAGACACATAAGTCATGCTTAGCTTAGTTTAGCAACATCTTTCATTTTCCCTATTGTCATTGATTATTCTCTTATTTTCATCAATCGATTTGACAACAATTAAACAACATGAGCTCGCGCCGACAGACTCAGCAGCAAACAATCAGATCCTGTCTACTTTTCAAAGACATCCAGATTTCTATTTGGATCTGCATCCATTGCAAACTTTTCATTAAGACCTGTTAATTATTCTCTAAGAAATCCACAAAATGTTGAAATACACCTACAATTTTAAACAAATAAAAACAATTCATTGATCCACCCCATTATCCAGATCTGCATTTAACTCTTCTCTGCCTCATATGACATTAGTCCAACAAGATTCATGGAAATCAGTTCAGTCGTTTTTGCTTGATCCTGCTACCTTACACACAAACGTACAAAGGATGAGCGCTTAAGACATCTGTGAAAGTGTAGCAGACAGGGTTGGGGTTCCTTAAATCTCCTGTTCAAACATTTACCGCAGGAGAAAATAAACTAAATAAGAAAACAGTGCTTTTAGGGGGTCCGTCAGTTTCCCTGACGACACATAAACCTCCCGCTCCCGGACTCCCACTCACTACCTGTTGTGGGAGCACAGAAAGTCACATGAAGCTGTAAAAGTGTCAGACCATCTGGCAGCTCGAGATGAAAGACTTCCGCACCTGGAGAACTTCCTCTGAAGCTGCCTGCAAACTGCCACCTTAACCGGCGTTCACGGGCCGTCCCACAGACACTTACTGCCATGTTAACAACACTAACATCCTATTGTCCAGACTAATTAACACTAATGTGTGGCGAGCCTGTTCTCACAGGGGTGTCCCGGATACACACAAACACACATGAAAGAAAATGCATAAAAAGCATCAAAACAGTCAGCTGTTACTATGATTTCTGTGTGCAACCGATTTATATATATATCTGTTTATGGTGTTGGTCCTTTTGTAGAAGTACAAAACAAGAATAGCTTATGTTATGTTCATTTCACATTAAGTTAATCACTCACTCACTCAAAGTCATTTTTACCACTGAATTGCATATATCCAATACAAACTACTATACCTAAGGTAATCAAAGATCTGTCAATGAAGGTAATTACACCCTGTTGTACATTCTATCAACAACAATCACTACACCAACTGTGCAAATGTGACATGAACACTCACAGAAATGAGAGTCATTTCCATCTCTTCGTCCATCCAAGTCCAGGACACAGTGCAAGAGTCAACACACACATACGCACATAGACACACCGCTTGTCTAACTGACGACTTAATTACGACTGTCTGGGGGCTTCAGCGGGGAAACAGGTGGCTTCAGACACTGAAGGAGTTACTCTGACATTCTCAAGGGTTTAACACTTATTGAGTATTTTTAGTTACAAAAACCTTCGGGATGTCATAGGCCAATTTGATTATGTCAGACAAGGGCATTGAATCCAGGAAGAAACACAGGCCATCAGAGGTGGAGTGGCAGCAACATGGACTGCCTCGCCAACACTCTTCACAGCTTGTACTCGAGTTCTTATACTGACTAATGTGGCTGCTCATCCAGGAACGCCTCAGTCACACCATCTCATCACGCCAGCCTGTGTCATGACCTCATATGACACAAAATGGCCTCCGGCTGCCAGCTGAACAGGAAATGCACCTCAAGCTTGTCATGGTGTGTGAGTGAGCTGAAGGGCACGAGTGTTAGACCGATGAGCCCAGTGAACATGTTTCATCATCAGGTACATCAACAACAAACGTAAATAAGAAATGCAAACAATATCCGTTTGGTTTGATTTGATTGATATTTAAAGGTGGAGGAGAAGCCATCTCAGCAGCTGCCAACCTTTCACCTGTCTGTTTCTATATCTCTATTAAAACATCAAAGATACGTCTCAGTAATCATCTGTCACTGCACTGATGAACAAAGAGTGAACACCTATCAGAGTTTTATCTTTAAAGTGGAAAAATGTTACCCTCTCATGACAACAAGTAAATGTACAAATGTAAAAACTAATGGCTGGTGAAAATCTTTCCTGGCCTTTGGCAACACTTTAACTGAGCTCTTGTTGATACATACATGCTGGAACTTGGTGGGGACCAACAAAAAAACGACTTATAAGGAGACCAAATACAGAAATCAACAAATATAGAATAAATGATGTCTAAATATTGAATATCCGCTGGAAAAGCAACATATGGAGGCGAAACTTGCACACCTACAATTTGGAAATTAGCAGTTTGAGTGGATAAATTCATCAGCGGCCCATCTGCTGTGTGTGTGAAGTGAAATCCTTCAGTAAAGTGAGAAACGTGTGGATGGAGGGAGGCGGGGGACTTACCTGGGGGACAAAGGCAGCTGTGTGGAGCTTCTCTCACATCCCGTGTCTTTGGTAGCCGCGCTGCAAGCTTCTGCACAAGAGAAGGACGAGATTAGAATTCACTTTAACATTACAGCATCATGTTTCACTTAATGGAAATTTTAATTGCACAACAAAATTTGAATTCATCCACAAAGCCCTAGACATTAAATTAATCAAATTATCACATTCACACCGCAGTGTTACTCATACAACCCATTTAAACACTGACAGCACAGGCAGTTCGGGATTCAGTTTGTCTTGTCCATGACAGTTTCCAGTTTCACCTGTGGACTGAGGCTACATACACACTAGTATTTTTTAACTTTTAAACAAAATGACAAGTGCTTTAGATCAGCATCAGAAATAACAAATCTTGAAAATGAATGACCGATGATGAATAAGTAAGTGTTAGCAACACGCTGCATTCACTGCTGCTAGTTCAGTGAAGACAGAGTCTTCATTTTTGCTTGTTGAGATTAAAAAAAGGGCCCCAAAGTTTTCAAACTAATTTGGGGCCAGCAGCTTTTCAAAGCTCCCAGGTCTAGGGGTTTGAAAACTGTGGAGCAGTGTGCACGCCAGTTCAATTTACGGAAAAACATTTAGTTCAAGTTTAGTATTGTTTTATTGTTGGGCTAAAGGGCCTGCTAACACCTTTTAGTCTTTCTCAGTATCAGAGTGTGACAGTTGATCTCATTAGACCAACAAAAGCCTGCATGCGATTTGACCCTGAACTGAATACACAACGAGTATGGATCACAGTCAGTCCCACTGGAAGAGGTTACAAGCAGAGAATGTCAGGGCAGGCTGTTCAGAGAGCTGCGACAAGTGCTGAAGGGAATGTTATAATGACACTGGGATTCTGAGCACTGCTGCAGTATTCTGGGTACTAGTTACGTCACTATCGTCATCCTGGTTCATAGGCCATAGATCAGGGATCACTAAGCGTGCAACTTTTCAATGGACTAAGGGTCCGGCCACACCTTAATAAATGTTTGAGTGGCAAACCTTCGCCTCCCTTTCACTTCCAATCTGTTCTAGTGAGGGGGGGGGGGGGACATTTGCTTCACAACTGTCAAGGTTGACATGATGGTCCGATTGTCCAGTTTAATAAGTCACTATATTATCATGATTTTTTTAGGCTCACTCTGTTCTCACAGCTGGAGAAGCCTTTAGAAAGACTAACCCAGAGAGCTGTGAAGCCAGATCTCTCTACCGTCCAAACTATAGTCACACGACATTGAAATGCATTCTCCAAACCAGATAATGGAGATAGGGTGGTGGCTTTGTTCTACTGAAGCTGTCAGTTATTGCAAAAGGAGCAGCAGCTATAACTACACAAGGTCACTGTAGTAGCAGTTTGCCAGAGGGAGAGAATCATAATGAGCCAGCATCAAAGACTGTCATTAGCCTTTCATTTATGCCTCCACATATTCACTGGCCTCAGAGAATACAGACGTGACCACAGTTAGAGGTACCCTTCCACTTAAAAAGGAAAAAACACAGTTGGAACTGACCAAAGTCATCAACATCCACTAATCTCTATACCATATTTAACAGAACAAATGTGTTGCTTTTGATGTAACATATTTTATATAATACAACAAGTTGCAATAGCATGAGGGACCCTTAACCTAATAATCTATAGCACATCAAAGTCTTATTTTCTTACAAGTCAAAGAGTTCTGTCTGTGTCTCAGAACACCAGAGAATATTTTTCTTTACACACCATTTAGCCTCTGAAGCTCTGTCAGAGAGACCAATTGGGCAGCAGAGGGTGAGGCAGGGTGAGAGGGGGTGAGGTGAGGGGGTGTCATTGTCTGCCTCTCGCTTTAGAAATCGTAACCCGATGCCAGTTTTTGATGTGGTTTTAACATTCTATTTTAAAGAGATAACTAAACCTTTTATCATCCTGCTGTCTAATGAACTGTACCACCTGGTGCTGCTGCTACATGCAGCACACTCCCTTCACTTCTCCACCCTCTCACTTCAGAAATCTAAATAGAAAGATTAAAAAAACTATAAAAACATATGACAGTATAAACTAACCCTTTTCGAAATTTGCACAAAAACTTTTTTAGAACTTAGTTCATGCACATTTAGAATGAAAAGCACATAATAAAAGTAAAGCTTGAACAGAAGAGATGGAAAATTATGAAAAGTAAATTTCACATTAAATGTCAATATCATCCTCATCATCAAGGCAATGCCATGACTTGACACCGTTACATATGTTCATCTCAGTTTCCATTTCAAATTTGGTCATAATGAAAAAAATTGTAATTCAATTTTGAGCAAAACGACTAGAATCAATATTTTTAATAAATCAATGTTATGTGATTCCATTTCATAAGTCAGACCCTACCTGATAAGAGAAAGATATTTTTCTCTGGTGTTTTCGCTTTTTAGTTATGACAAGCTAGAGTTTATTATAATCACAGAGTTCAAACTCTATTAGTAATTACCGTTGTAGATAGTTTAAAAAGATAGTTTATGGATAAAAAACTCTCAAAAAGACAATAAAAAGAGCCGTCAGTTAAAGAGACAGCAACGTTTATTTTTACCATAAGGCTAACATAGAGTTTTGAAGCTTGAATTTTGCACCCCCGTTTCACTGAAGCTGATTTATCCAGCAGCCTCTTTATAACACAGAGGAATCATCAATCACACATTTCCAAAGAATTTGATACATTGATATAAGATGTCTTATTGATTCTTCTTTTCACCATAGTGGGCTAACACTCATATACTTAATCTAGTATATCCTGACTGTGCAGTAAATCTTCTCAATTTCAACTGTCAGCATGTCTGCTTTGTGTGCTTTGTGTGCGTGTGTGTGTGTGTGTTTGTGTGTGTGTGTACACAGTCATCTCTAACTGTGCACTGACGAAATGCAGAGGCAGCTCAAGCACTTCTACTTGAGTGTGCTGTTTGCATTAGGCAGTCTGATTAGCACGTGTCGTTTATACTCCAAAAAGACACATGCGCACACACAAGCACACACACATAACACAGGGGATGTAAACATGTGTGTGTGTGTGTGTGTGTGTGTGTGTGTGTGTGTGTGTGTGTATTTAGACCTCACAGCGTGTTGGGTGACAGCTCTGCGGAGCATAGTGAGGACAGGAGGGCAGAGGGAGACTATATTTTTCACATTTCCACAACTCGCAATGTGGCCTCCAGCTCCCATCAAGCCTCTGCACTAACTGTGTGCACCAGGCTTCGACCAGCTCTGCAGAGAGCACTTAGTGGTTAATTGTAAATGTTGAAGGGGCCATGTTTGGAGAGAGCGGGGAGGTCAGGGAGGTCAGGCTGTTTTCTGTGGTGTTGTTAAGGGTATGGTTGTTATTTAGGGGGAGGAATGACTGAATTCAAGCACCTCACAAAGCCTATTTTTAACTTGGACACCTGTCGAGAATTTGCAGTTATGAGGGGCCATGAACTCTCATGCACGCAAAATGTTTCTCTTCAAAATAGTCAAATATATTTTGCTTGTACAGATCTTCTGTTAAAGTTTTTTTTTTTACATTATTACTAATACATTTCCACAAATAAACTATGAGGAAAAAGGAGGGATTTGCAATACATTCTCTGTTGTTTTTTTTTTATTCAATACTCTTAACAATGAAAAAAAGGAGCCATCCCAAAAAGTACATGAGTACTTGGAAATCTGGCGACTATGTGGTTGTTTATGGAATATGACCTGGAAAACCTGGTTTGTCTTCACAAAACTTGTAGGAATATTAGGTAGTTGACACCATAAGGTGCCTGCAGTTTTATTTGTGAGTACAGTACCTTGAATCTGTACCTTCTTTGATGGTGGACACAAAGTGAAGCATAGTCACTGGCAGCAAGAGTCTTGTTGATGGCTGGACTAAAAAAGCTGGGGGATCAGGTTGAGAGCTGGTTCTCATGCAGCAGCAGCAGCAGCCTCGGGCTTAGCTCCTTTATCATGGCTAGCGCTGGCTCTTCCTTTCTCTAAATGCCAAAGGTTTCACTGCACAGTCCATGTACATAAACTCTGTCCTACATGTATTTCTGAGTAAATTTACACGAGTTTTCCAAAACTTTCTCGATTCATACATTTTTTTCGAAACGTCTTCATGCCTGGAAATTGTTACTTTCAAATTCCATGAGTTTTCAACACAGTGTGAACCCTGTTTTTTTTTTATTGAGGTTGGGCAATGAATAATGGTAAACGGTCTGTATTTATATAGAGCTTTTTTAGTCTTGATGACCACTCAAAGTGCTTTCAGTACAGTTTGCCATTCAGCTATTCACACACATTCATACAGTACAGACTGGGAAGACTGGGTTCGAACTGCCGACGTTCTGGTTGGTTGGCAACGGCTCTGCCCCTCAGCCACAGCCTAGGTGTACACTATTGTATTGACTGACTGACTATTATATAAAGCTTGCAGTGACTCGCTCTGCTTTACAGCGGGTAATCTTCCTTTGAAAATCATAAACCACACTAAAGAGTAATACTGATATCATGTGCATTAAATATACTGTTAGCCTAACTTGGTAAAGACCAGAAGCATGGACATGCAGCTCTGTCTGAGCAGCTACCATCACTTCTAAAGCTCACTTTGTATCGCATTAAAATATTACAAAACAACACCTCATGATTATAAAGAATATTACGTTCTGGAAGTTTTTGTTGATGAACAGCAATTTAAGAATCTGCCAGTACCTCTGTAAAGGTCGCTGAGTTTCTCAGGCTTTAGGTTGTTGAAGAACCAGGGTTTGTTCTCTTCTTGAAGATGTGCTCAGTTACTAATCCGAATGTTGTTCATGAAGTTTTTATCTCGATATGACATTTAATCTTATTGGCTATACAGTTTAAAGCTACACTCCATATTTCTTGTTGTTTAACAATGAAAAGACCAAAACCAACTGTGTGATGGTCTTCCCTCTGTCGCTCTCTGCTCCAACTCAATTGGTTCCCTCTGACGACATCAATCTTAATCACAACTCACAAATAAATAGCTTAATTTAAAAGCTCAGTAATGTAGCAGGGCTCTGTAGTTTTTATAAAAAATAGTCGGATGGAAGTTAGCATGGTCAATTTGTTAGGGACTATTTTCAGTGGTGAATTAGTACAGATTTAATGTGGGTGAGACTGAGGCTGCCGGGGGGGGCGGTTTTCTGGTACTTAGTCTAAATAAGTCCAGTATGTGTTTATGAGATGAGGGAACACAGTGCAACCACACAAAAAACTATTAGTGAATGTGAATTTAACACTTTGGTTTAAAATGTGTAAAATGATAATGTTAATGTTAATTATAAGGTGATACACAAAGCCCTATACAGCCCTGAAAGGTGACAGTATTGAATGTGAAAAAAATTTACTGGAAACATCAGTGAGCTAATGGCTTCTGCTGTAATCCAAATTTGACTAAGGACCAATTCTGTGCTGCCGGACCGGTGCACATTTTCCATAACAGAGGAAACTGGACATCATTGGCAGAGACAAAGCAAAGGATTCTGCACAGTGTTGGGTGAAAGCACCACAGACGTCTGCTCTCAAAGGGCCACATCTGTACTTGTGTCCCATTAATAATGACTATGTATACACAGAGAGCTAAACAAAGAGGCTGCATTGCCCCCGGGTCCGATTGGAGACGAAGACAGAGGGACTCTACTCCCACTGGGCACTCTAACAGGACTCTATCACCAGCACCGTTGATTGAATACTACATCAATCTCACTATGTTCTATTTGCGAACATGTATGTGAAGTATGATATCTGAATATCGGACTCTCTTTCTGCCATCTCAGCTTTATTCTGAGCGTCTGGGTTTGTTCTGTCTTCTCATTGACAGTCATTCAGAATTACTGGGAAGTTGAGGTGACTTGGGCTCATGACCTCTGTATTTCTAACATCAGGGCTGTTGCCCTGTTAACACTCTGACCTCAGCTCCTCTACTGGTAAGTGCATCACCCTGGTCCTAGTGAAGTGGGTTCAGGGTGGAGAGAGTGGTGGGTGGGGTGTGGGGGTGATAAAAGTTAGGTCAAAGCAAACGGAAGAAGAAAAAACAGGGTCCCTGCGGGACTTCAATCACCGTGGAAGAGCTTGTTAGTGTAGCTGTGGAAGAGGTCAGTGAAAGGGCAACACAGAGGGCAACTCTGGGAACTACACGGGCCGAGGCGTCTCGGTGAGGGTGCACGCATGATGTCTATAACACACGTACAACTTGCTCTGTAAAAATCACTAATGTCCGGGAACATTGTTGAATTGGTCTTTCATCTTTGTACATCAGTGGGTCATCATTAAGGAAATTGGTTTTTGTTTTTTAAGCCTTTTGGTTGGTGTTTACAGTTTAGCATTCAAAGAAGGCAGCCTTTAGCGAGTGTTTATAAGTTGTTTCTAATGGCTTATTAGTGGTTAACGACAAATTTACTAATGTGTTGGGAGTCAGTTTGCAGGTACTTAGTATTCATAATTAGCTTGGCCAAGAGGGTTACGATTTTGCTCATGTTTGATTGTTTGTTTGTCTGCAGGACTGTGAAAACACTACTGGACATATATCCATGACACTTGGTTTAAGGATAGGACATGGGCTAAGAAAGTTAACTTTTGGCAGGCATCTAGGATTTTTGTTATTACTTGCTGAACGTTTTTGTTTTTTTCCTTGTTTGGCATTTACACATATTTCCCAGGGAACAATGGATATCAATGAACATTATATATCACTGACTGATATCTACGAGTTTCTGTAATTTGGTGCAGCTTGATTGAATTTAGTTCTCAAACCTAATAGACAAACAATGAATACAATGCAATGACGCAAAATATGATTAATTTGCCCTTGAAACTTTTTTTAATTGTGAATTAAGAAGAAACCAAATCGTTAAAATCAAATCAACAGGTTTTCGAACTAAAACATTTTCTATTTATTCAGTTTTAATTTTTATAAATTATTTGGCAAATAAAGGTATCTCTGCATAAGTGGTTATCTTGACATTTTTTTTCCAGGAAAAATATAAGAGGAATTTATTAATGTTATTTTAGGGACTTGTTAAAGCAGGTTTGAGGGATGACCCACCTAGGACACCACCAGCTGAAGAGGTGCCAAAGGGGAAGAAGACATATTTTGCTGCTTTATTTTCTCCTGATGTAAAGTTAGATGTCTGTCCCTGACCATGGTGCCTCCTTTACATTGTTAAAAATATATAACTGCTCACATTGCACTAAACAGCTGGCACTTAGAGGACTCTATAGGCGGACTGCAGAAGGACACTGCTGAGGACTGACTCACATAATCAACCTTTCTGCTACATGAATAACCAGGTTACTTATGTTAAATGAAAATATCAAATATATTGCAGGTCTAACAAAAGAAAAAAACTGTAATGATAAACAGTTAAACTGCCCCCCTGATATCACATTTATTTCGTTGATGTTAGGTCTCGGGCAGCTGACGAAATCTCACCGCTGGGCTCATAAAGGCTGAAGGCTTTGAATGCGAGTGAGCCACAGAGTCACAAAATAAGGAAACAGTTTAAGTTTCAGTTTATAATAGCAGCTTGAGAAGTAGCCAGCAATCTGCTGTGCTGGTTATTTCAGGGGCATTTAGGTGCTAAACACGCATGCACAATGTTGCTATGTGGTTGTTGTGTCCAGACCTTTCTTCTGCAAAAGACTGTCAGACTGACACCCTGTCCCTTGGTGTGGCTGAAAAGGGTTTGTATCTTATAAACTGGCCAGGATGCCTTACATTAAACTGGTCCATTACAGATGGAGAAGAAGCACAGACACAGATGAACAGTGGCCTGAATGTTAAATGATTCTGAATGTATATAATGCTTATAGTCTTGATGACGGTTTACAGAACAGTTTTGACATTCAACCATTCATACAGTGCATCTATGGGCAGAACTTTCTCTATGATAGATCACTTATACACTGCTGGCACAGAAGTCGTCAGGGACGATTTGAGGGTCAGTATCTTGCCCAGCGAGAGATGGAGGGGGACTGGGATCAAACCGCTGACCCTCTGGTAAGTAGAGGAAACCCTCAACCTCCTGAGCCACAGCCTCCCCCTATATGTCATATCATGACTATGGTTAAAAACCAGTATAACAAGCGATAGTGTTGATGGTGTTGAAGTCATGTCAAGGAACAGGAAATGGAAAAAGTAAAATGTTCAACACTTATGTGTTTTGCAATTAATTCAAATGTCATAACATATTCAAATTGTAAAAATCCGACACCCTCCCACTCCAAGGCTGCCTGTGGACATCTAACCCAGGGCACCAACATGTCCACAGACGGCCCTGCGGGGTGCAGGTCTCATACAGACCACTTGTGGATTCTAAACTGAAACGTGTGACAAAGCACAACAGTTGCTCTTTTTTAATTAAATAAAACGCTGCTGATGAATAGTTTGGATGCAGTGACGCGCTCACCTCCTCCAGGATCTGGTCCAGTCTACCCAGGTTAATGGGCTCCACCTGCTCCAGAGACACCCTCCACGCGGAGAACTGCGCGTCCCGCTGCTCCAGACTCCACACCCTGGACTGCAGCTCCGAGGCGCGCACTAAAACCACAACGCAAACTCCAAGGCACAGGACGGACGCGGCGATGCAAATCGTAACGCCGGACAAATCTCTCCAGTACCTCCAGAGAGGCTGATGTGAAGCTTTCTTCTCCTGTTGAACGCTGCCACTCTTCCACTGCTCAGACTTTTGTCCACAGACTCCCCACTTCTGATCCTGTTCCATTTTAGACTTTTAACTTTGGTTTTATCCAAACAGAATCTCCTATACTCATCTGGTGAAGAGCTGCAGAAGAGGATCTGCAACTTTGGAGCTAATGAGAGGCTCTCTCTCTCTCTCTCCCTCTCCCTCACTGCGCGTCTTCTTAAAAATGGCCTCAAAGCAGA
This sequence comes from Pleuronectes platessa, assembly GCF_947347685.1. Classification (NCBI taxonomy): domain Eukaryota; kingdom Metazoa; phylum Chordata; class Actinopteri; order Pleuronectiformes; family Pleuronectidae; genus Pleuronectes; species Pleuronectes platessa. The sequence continues at coordinate 3,674,087 of NC_070637.1, read as the reverse complement.
TACCTTGCTGCACTCGGATGAGTAACTTAGACTAAAGTTAAAATAGAAGTCATTCTGTGCAGTGTCATCAGTCAGTCAGTGATGATCCTGGTTTCTCGGGGACGTTGCGCTTATTCCTGTGCGTCCTGCTCCGTCTGTCCCAGTCGCTGCTTCACCAAGGAGCGCTCCCACTGTGTGCCGCAGGTCAGTCCGTCAGTCAGAGCGCGTCTCTGAAACCTGAGCCAGCCTCCCCCTCTCTCCCTCTCTCCTGTGCTCTGGAAGCCCCGGGCCCTGCTCCTCTCCCTCCTCTCCCTCCTCTTCCTCCTCTCCCTCCTCTCCCTCCACTCGCTCCTCCCCTGAGGGGCTTTAGGTTAAATGCCGGGGCGGGATTCGTGGCGGTGTTGCTGCGCCCTTTGATCCGCGTGCTTGGTGCGGGATATTTTTAGGATGCTCAAAGCCGGGACACAGCCGCACTGCCGGTGCACTGCCGGCCTGCTGATAGTCTGGACTCGGGATCAAAACACGCTTGGTCTGGAACAACGCTCTGTGCGCAATGCCCAGTAGATCTAATGAATCGTGGAGTGCGCTCCAGGGCCAGAGAGAGGAAGACAGACCCCCCCAGTACCCACCTGACTAGTGTTGGTGTTATGTGTCTTGATTTCTTTCCTCGAGTATTTTCATTCCATGCTACTTTATATTCCCACTGTGTTTTCAAATGAAGTTGTTCCTGTCGAAAAGCAGACGGTATTACAACAGCCTTAGGAAATACAGTGAAGTCTTAAGGATTAAGGACCAATAGTTTCTCTTGTTACATACCAGACAATGTCTAGTTGAGGCCCCATATCACATTTAAATGCCTTTGCTAAAGATTGAATCCCCGTTATATTATAAACTAAACTTATTTCATTAAGAATAGGTCACTGTGACCTTTACCGTTGACCACAGAAATTGAATCAGTTCATCTTTGAATCCAAGTGAAGGGTACATCAATTAATTTGTTAGTTCCAGTTAACATGTGCGCCAATTTTGAAAGATTTCCATTGAGGTGTTCCTGAGAGATCACATTCACAAGACAAAAAGTTTGTTTTGAGAGGTCACAGTGACATTGACCCTTGACCATCAATTTCTAATCAGGTCCATGAGTCCAAATGAATTGTGCCATAAATTATGAAATTCCCTACAGGCCGTATATCACATTCACAGGAATGTGAGATCACTCTGATCTTAACGTTTTAACCTCCAGGCACCAAAATCGAATTAGTTAATCTCTGAGTCCAAGTGAATGTTTGTACTAAATTTGACATTCGCTCAAGCTGATCTTTGACCTTTGACTACCAAATTCTAATCGGGTCATCCTTGAGTCCAAATTAATATTTGTCTCAGTTTTTAAGAAATTCCCTCAAGGCATTCTTGAGATATCGCGTTCAGAAGAATGGGTAAGATGGATCACCCAACAACAACAATCAGCCACAGTCTGATGATGTTGATGTTTTCCTGCACGTGGCATCTATTGCACTTCTGTCCGTCCTGGGAGAGGGATCCCTCTCATGTGGCTCTCTCTGAGGTTTCTACATATTTTTACCCTGTTAAAAGGGTTTTTAGTAGTTTTTCCTTACTCTTGCTGAGGGTTAAGGACAGAGGATGCCACATCCTGTTAAAGCCCTATGAGATGAATTGTAATTTGTGAATATGGGCTATACAAATAAAATTTGATTGATTGATTGAGTCTGTCACAGGCGTGGAGTCATCAGATAATTTATTCCCCCAACACCAACAAATCTTTAAGTGTAGATAAATTTCTCTTATCACAGGTACCTGAAGTTCTAATATGTCTAAAAACAAAAAAATCATCAGTTATTTCTGCTTCACCTTCTGATCCTTGTAATGTTTCATGAAATCTTTTTTTCTTTTATCATGCTCCAGAAACAAAATGATAACAGGCGGATGCACATACATTCTGATCCCTATATCCCTCTACAGTATATGCGGGATGATTAGAGGCAACAATGAGAGAAAAAGTCAAAAAAACATTTGTTTATCAAAAATATTTTTTTCCTCTTTTATAAATCATCTCACTTCTAGATACCCTTTGTGAGGACCTGACTAAAGAGGAAACACTGACTTGCCCTGGACATTGCATATAAAGGAATAAAAAGGAGTTCTAGTCAGAGGGGCAAAGGTGGCACACTAGGTCATCGGTATTAATGATGATGTTTCACTGCTATTTTTTCCTGATAATACTAATGGATTTTGTAAATACAGAACTTTTACTTGTAACAGACTATTTCTAGATTGACATATTGATACTTATACTTCGGATCATATTATAGCGTTTTCTACTTTGAAACCAACTGAGCAATTGTATCCCCCTTCAAAGTCCTACAACACTGTCACCTAGCCAACTTGCAACAACAAATACACTTTGAAGGAAACTTCATGAAGATTAAATTGTTTTTTTTACTATTCATACAATGATTAATGCAGCTTGGAATATCAGACACTTGAAGACACTGATTTAGATATGTTGAGAATAGTTACATCTCACAAAAAACTAAAACTTTCCCAAACCAGTATGAAACAGCAGGGGGGAATCTGAATGCAAACTCTGGTGTCAAACTCCTGCACCCTTTATAAACCCATCCACACACATCCACCCATCAAAAGACTCTTCCGAAGCATCAAGCTCTCCTCTGAGATAGAACAATACTTTGCCCCAGAATCAGTTTTCAGATGTGATTTCCAGCTGATTCAAATAGTAAAAAGAAAATGTTTACAGCATTTCTAACTTTTTGTCTCAATATGAGCACACCACTATGTAGAGTAAGCTTAAAGGCACATTCTAACAATTGAATATGACATTTATACAATAGAAATCATGAATTATAGTATTTTCTTTCCCTGTGTGGGTTGTAGTGACAGAAATGTAGTTCTCAGCAGGTGGACAAAACGTCAGAACTGCCAAAACCACACAGGAGGGGACCACTTCGCTTTTGAACCAGGGTCCACAGAAGCAGGCACCAAGTGAGGTATGTATTTATTTCCCAATATGCATTGCTATTTTGACTTCTCAATGATGAACTGATTTAGTTTGTTCTGTACTGCAATAGTAAATGTTTGGACATTGTGTGAACTATGGTGTTGATCTCCTGCTGGTAAATTAGTTATTAATTACTTATTCATGTCTCTTTTAGTAAGACCCAGCTGATAAGGGACGAGGCTGGAGCTCACTTTGATACATGAGTGAAAACAAGTCAAAGAATCACAGGAGCATCGTACAGAAGTGAGTTATTCTCTTAATTTCCCCCTCTGTTGTTAGTAAATGTATTCTTAGTCTTGGCCAGGCCTGCATTGTACATTAGCTGTATGAAAATGTTGCTTTCCTCCCTTGAGATGAATTGCCAGGCCTTGGTTGTGGGTCTTTCTCTCCCGCAGTTTTGTCATCAGTGATTAAAAAACTACTCAAGTGGGTTGAGGTCAGGTCGCAGTAAAGAATATTTGATTTGTTGCCTTGAGATGCTCTTGAGATGTAACTGCAGTAGGTTTATCGGTTTTCCATTACTTTCCATCAGTTGTGCAGCATTTGGCTAAATCTGACCAGATGGTGTGGGGCTGTACTCATCTGCCTCTAACCTGCTACTTCTATCAGCTGTTACAATACTGGACATCACTTACACATCACACATAAATACCAACCAAATGCAAGTTCATCACTCTGAATCAGCCACTACATCAGTTTGTTGTGACAGTGTACAGAGGCGAAATTCTAAAATCTGTCCAAATACAGATTGACCAAACTGTGTAATATTACACATTTATAGCCATCTAATGAAGTATAATGCATGATTTTACACTTTGGAGATTGCTTAGATCCCCCCTAGAAAGTGAATCCTAGTTCTTGGAAAATAGGGATCCTTGAATGGAGGGAGAAAAAAAAAGGTGTTTGAGGTGGGTCCAGCTGGTTCATCTCCACCAGCCCGAACCTGATCATTAACAGTCACTTTCCAAGTCCATATTCCAATGTGTTTACTGGGTTTAAGTTTTATGACCTGCTTAGCTCACCACACTACACAAATACATGTTATGTAACGCAGCCTTTACGCTGCCAACATAAACCTTTAATTGGCCTCTCCCATCCACATGGGTGAGACGAAGATCTGCTGGGTTAAGGGTGACACCAGTTCATGTGGATTCAGTCACCTCATATTCATCTGGTGCACGCAAGTATCGCTTCAGACGATTAGGAATGTGTGCAGATAGATGTTTGCTATGGGTTAGGGTTAGATAAGGTGATACTAACGATGTTGTGTTAACAGTGTCTTCCAAGGCCCCTGAGCAGACAAAAAGTTTTAAATAATATAAAATCTAACCAACTGAATAGCCCTCATTTCATCCTCTCTTTTTAATAATGCAGGAGAAGCAGTATCCACCAGGTCACAAAAAAAAAAAATGTCCTCCCTACAGCCAGTGTTCGGTTTGTCCTTTCTGGGCTACTGTAGAAACGTGGCAGTGCAACATGGTGGACTCTGTGGAAGTGGACCTGCTCTGTCTATACACTGAAGGCTCATTCAAAGAAAACACAATGATTCTTACTTTCAGGTGATGGTGCACTAATTAAAACAATTGAAAACATTACATTGAGAGTATTCACAAGAATAAACATTGCTTCAAATACCATCGCAACATAGTAAATACAGGGTCGACAGTTTTGCCTCACAACCATGCATCAATAACAAATGTGCAAGTGCAGATTTCTGGTGGAATACTTTCCAATGTGTTGTAATATTGTGTAATATTGTGAGACTGCCTAAATTCATATTTACAGATTTATTACTAAATATTTGTATATACTCTAAGTTGTTGCGCAGATCTGCTCAACACAGCCGACCTGAGACTTCATAGATTACAAAATCCCATAAAATACCCCAAATTATTCAACGGCATGACAAAATAATCACACACATTTACAACTCGGTTGGACGTACAGAATAACACAGCGAAAATATATAGATAGGATTTCCTGCTCCTTCCTTTCACCCGCACATGCATCTCATTGTCTTTATCCCTTGTTCTGTATACTGTCTCTGCCCATTGTTAGATTCCCCAGCACTGCTTTGTTCAGGTCACTTATAGAACTGCACTTTTGATAGATTCCCAAACTTCCCATATCACACAGAGATCAGCACCTCATAAGCTCGCACTATCGGGCTGTGGAGAATTTAAAGCTTATTGATAGTTTGAGCATGTGCTCATGTTCTGCATGTTCCCTGTGTACATACAGGATTGATGCTTGTCCACTGACCACTAGAAAGATAGATAGATAGATAGATAGATTACTTTATTCATCCCCGAAGGGAAATTAAGTCGTCATAGCAGCCGGTACATTTGAATACAATAAATTACAATACAATTGAATAAAATAAAACATATTTAAGTAGAAAGAATAAAAAACAGAAACTCAGCAGACTTCAAATTTACAGCCGTGTTGTTTTTATGTGGTGGCTTCTCGTGACACCATGTTGATTGATCCCTGAAACCAAGGAGTGCTCTTACTTTAATAAATCTACAGTTGCCTGTTCTCTTGCAGTTTCGGTCATGCTGTCGGAGTGTGACGAGCCAAGAAGGTCGACCTTGTGCAGGGGCTCATCTAATTTTATTTATTAAAAAACGCACATGGGTGGTTTTCTTCATGGACTCAGGCCACCACAGAGGGCCTTTTAAAATGCTAATAACGAATTTCCTATCTTGTGGCTTTGCACTGTAATTGTATAATTGTAGTGAGACCAAGAGATGTCCCCTTGACTGTCAGCCACATCTTAGGACGCCCTGCGCCTGCAGAGGTTGATGACGACGGCTGGATGGGCCAAAATCACTGCGTAATGACTGTGTGTGCTGCGAGTCCTTGTAATTACTACGTGGCTCGGTGTGGCCAGCTGGCTTTGTGATTCTCCGAGCTGAAAAACAGACTTTGAAAATGATCCACAAAATGAAAGATACATCTTTTGCAATCACAGGATTCTTTCAAATTAAAAGTGATTCATCCTGTTGTAACAGCTGTCATAGAGATTGGAGTTATAAAGTGAGTCAGGGATGAGTTTACCACCACCTTGTTTGCAGTTGTAGTTTGATGCTTCAGTCTCCCTCTATTTGTATGATCTTCACTGACCTACTTCCTGTCTGCAATGGCTTCACTCGTCTCTGTACAAAATAATACAACTATAATGTAGCACTAAAGAAATGTGTCCTACTTATGGTACACTCTTTAACATGATGCTTACTTAAGTAGGCCACTATACTGGAGTGTCACAACACTGACAAGACACCTTTTACTTTTGTTCCAGAGCTGCCTTTTATATACTAAGAAACCCAAAAGCTGTTGCAGTGGTTTCTGCACTTTGCTATTTTCTGATCCTTTGTTTGTCCCTCTAACCAACTCACCTCACCAGCCTTACCTTTACCTAGACACCTGAAATGAACTCAGCCTTCAGACAGAAACAAGGGGGGTCACAAAGTGAGGACTGGCCAAAATGTCCTCACTTTCCCAAAATGTCCTCACTCCCCTGGTTATATGCTCAAACTGGCCCTCACAAAGATAGCTGTACAAACACACACACACACACAAAAATAACATTGACGATTGATCCATCTGTCAAAGTTGTATCTAGTCTCTGCAAACAGAAGTGATGCACATGTTTAATTGTATATAAACCAGGCAACTGCGTTCCGATCACAAGAGGTCATAGAAGGATGTACATGTGGAGAAAAACTTGAAAGCAAGGTGTGAGCCAATGTACCTAGAGCTGTCTACTTGTGATAGCCCATAGCAGGAGCACATATTGATGCCTGGTAAGAACAGGGCCTTAGTTACTATACTCTGACTTTCAGTGTTGCACTTAAGGTTAAGTTAGTCTGTGTGTATAATTTCTCAAGACAAGGTTTGTCTGTTTGCAATTATCCAACCTCTGAGACAGAGAAGGTAGACAGAGGGACAATATGTCTTCCTCCTCTCTGCTCCACTATTCATTGATCACCCTCCCAGAGGTCAAGTGTTCAATGGACATTAAGCTGCTCCTCAATTAGCCATTCATGGGAGGTAACACACAGGACTAGAAACATGTCCACTACTAAACTGCATGCTCTAATTCACTCTAATGGAGGGAATGCCAATTATAACATCCCCTAAAAAAACAATGTCAGTCCAATGTGGTTTAGACTCAACCCAAGCACTGTATTATATATATACTCTATATATAAATATGCCAACAACAACAAAAGTAAGTTACACTGGTGAAGATGTGTGTTGTGTGGCCCCTCCATGACAAGAGGCAGAAGCATGGATGGATATCAGTGAAGTCTAAATCAACACAAGTGTGGGCTTTTGTGAGTGCAGTAGCAGTCACTGTACTCACCATCCATCCGTTATCTACACCACTTAGGGGAGAGGGGAACTGGGACATGTTAATCAACATGAATACAGAAGAACCCAGGCACTGACTAATCACTCATTCTACAGACATACCAATTATTATTTTAGGGTTGCAGGGGGGCTGGAGCCAATCCCAGCTCACACTGGAAAAGGGGCAGGGTACACCCTGTAGAGGTCGTCAGTCCATCACAGGGCTGACATGCAGAGACAAGCAACCATACACTTTGACAGCCTTGGGCAATTAACATAGACGGACTTATAGGGATTGTACATTTGAAAAGTTAGTAGTGTTAGAAATAGCCATCTAAACACAATAAAATATTGTCATTTTCTCGCGGCTCTACAATGGAGAGTGGATGTGTAATGGATGATGCTGTTTCTCTGGGTGGATCAGGGACACTGTTTTGCTGCAGCAAATGCACAATTACTGCAATTGGTCTTTATCTTGTGGAATTTGGGTAAATGCCTGAAGGTCAAGGGGATGAACACAGCTCTGGAGGCAAAACAACACTAATAACCTGGGGCGACCCATCTCGTTAAAGCGGACATGTGTCCACACCATGATCTATGTCCATTAAACCATTAGAGATCATTGACTGAGTGAAGGGGAAAGAAAGAGATTGTTTGTCTTTGATTGGACCACCATGTAAACTGCACTACAAATCAATGACAACTCTGATTTGGGGGCTAAAGGTTTCCCCTCTGTAATTTGATTAATAAATTAGGTTCAAGTATGTGTGTCACATGTCCATCTAATGGATTGAAAAGACATTTGTGGCCCAGTAAATGCACTTTGGGGATCTGATTTAACCACATGCTCCTCCTTTATTATTAACATTTTAGATTCAGAGTGAAATGCAACCAAAACTATTGGATCGATTGTCATGAAACCAATATTTCTACTCTAGAACTACTGCACCTCCACTGTGGCGTGTCTTTTGAAGACCCAAAGTAATTGCTACTCAGAAAACCTGGGGCCGAAGATATTATCAGACAGGAAAATAAATGTTTTTCTTAAATATTTTCATTCCAAAATCCCCTACTTTCACTTTCACAATCTGGCCACAATTAATCTCTGAAGAAACCTTTTTGTGTTTAGGCCCGATCACAAGCTATAAAAAGCTCATAGAAGCCTGGATGCATTACAAGCTTACCTCTATCAAAACATTTACTTAACAAAACTTCCACTGTTTGCATGTTTTAATAATGCATGCAAGGATGGAAAACTAAGGCAAACAAAACCATATGAGACACTATAAAGACCCAGCCAGCCTGGTTCTCTCCAAAGTTCTAAAGTACACATACTAATGGTACTAGATCTGAGTAATTGTCACTTTTAGAATCATTTGTTAAATCTTTTGATCAACAGAATGAATTGAAATTTAATAGTTTTAGGGGGAATTTAGCAAGAAATCAGGTCAGAAGCCTCAGCTAATGTTTACATGCGTCTATGTTTACCAGTGACTTTGATGTGAGTATTTCTGAAATTGTTGATCAGTCTGTCGAGTTTTTACTCAGAAGCAAACCACGCCCACTAAGCAGGAGATCTGTGACCTGACAGAAAGTCTGTGGTAACTTAGATAACCACTCTTAACAACTGTGTGAGTAAAGAAGCATTAGAATGAGAGGTTCCACTCCTGTCCGCCAAGAACAGAAATGTGTGTATAGCTGACATCAGCTCTGCACAGTTGTATTTGTATATTGTTAAATCACAACATATCCAAACTCAAGGCACTTAACAGAGTAAGGTAGGCCTGACAATATTATAGAGAAAAACCCAACAGCTCCCACAAAGAGCAAGCACTGAGCGACAGTGGGCCTTGCATGGCCTGCTCTTTGTTATAATGGTTTCTTCCCTTTTAACAGGATTTCCATTATCACTATCCTAGCTGAAGTTGGACGCACCAAGAAAGTTTGAATGCACTTTGATTTTTGTGCCGTTAGCTGTTCGGTTGAGTTGAAGTGTGATACTCAAGCATAAGAAGTCCCGTCGCTTGCCGCCGTAATTACCTCTTTTAACTGGTTTATCACTGAAGGGCAATGAACACTGGAATATGTTGGGCCGGGAAGGATCCACCCGTTGGAGCCTTCATATCCTGGGAATGGAAGGATGCATTTGTCAGATGCTTTTAAAGTCGCCTTTGAAATGGGTTAGGCTGCTGTGACGCAATCGAGCCACAGCAACAGTTTGAATACCGTTGCGTGCACAACTAGATTGTCAGATAGGAGGCCAGCCCCCAAATTCTTGTTTGAAGCTATGATCTTTTGAATTATTACAGAGATTCATGTCTATATGTCTGTGCTTCGCACTTGCCATGTGTATTGTTAAAGGGATAGTTCACCAAGAAATGAAAATTCACTCATTATCTATGGCGATGGAGGGGTGGGTGAAGTGTTTGAGTCCACAAACACTTCTGGAGTTTCAGGGGTAAACAGTTTTGCAGCCGAATCCAATACAATTGAAGAAATTAATGAACTATCTTTTATGTAAATAAGCAACAGAAAAAGAAAAAAAAATTGCCCGGTGTCGAATTTGGTGTGATTTGGACAGTGTTACTTTCAATATTAATAAAATTGTATTTAACAGGTAAACAATGCTGTACATAGTGACAACAGTACATTCACATGACACTGATTCTCCAGTCTGGACTTTTTGTTCTGAGTTGAGCTCAATAAACAGGCCAGCAGCTCATTGTCGACTGAGATCAGCAACCGGTGTTTACTTGCTGCAGCTCTATACTCGCAGGTCACTTTTATAGTTTCAGGAAGAAGCTGCAACCAGTATTACCATAGGACAAGGAAACAGACCATTCTAAACAGGTATTTTTACAACAGGCACTGCTCTAGATCTTTCTCTCTCAGCCTCCTTGTTTAAACTTGAAGAGCAAAGACAACCTTAACCTTCACAAACCACAAAAAGTGAACCTGATCCATGGAACATATTAAGCGTAAGTGGTTTGAGACCTCATCCCAGGCCTCTAGGGGTTTGTGTGGTTTTCTTATTCTTCTGTAATTAGTGACTCGTTACACCCTTCACATTATTTCCTATTCACATATTAAAGTATTGCTGACATCCTTCGTAGATAAATTACAGGGTGTCATATGCAGTTCTGGTTAAGTCAGCTGAACACTTTCAGCTCCAGCTCTGCACCTGCCAGACCTAAATATCACAGTTTTCACAGTATTTTGCCATATCGTTTCTTTACTGACATTCTTTGTGGGATAGTACAACAAAATTGAACAAAGACAGTTTCGCTGAGCAGCTGGTCGTCTGACATAGCAACTTTTTTTTTTTAATCTTGAGGGTTTCTTTCCACTATTATGAAAAAGTATTTCTGGCATCATGTGACCTGCGGTATCAACTTTAGCCACTAAACCAGAGATCGAGCACCGAGTTGTTCCTGTTGTTTCATTCACAGCTGCAGTTTGCATCTCATATCAGCAGTATAATGACTCACAAAAGGATGCAAAACCATTTAAGACTGACACAAAATGACCAGAAAAAGCAAATACAAAGAGATGCAAAACATCCACTTAATGCAACTTAAAGAGATAAAACGTCCACAAATAAAATCAAGCAATTTTGTGGATTTTCAAAATATTAAGCTATAGGCTACATAAAGCTTAAATCTTAGGAGAGCATGACAAATTTGTGTTGTCTAATTAGATACAATTTGTATTTATTAAGTAAAAAAACAAGTCTATGAACTCAGATATACTGTATGTTGTATCTATAACAATGATGTGATGACAACTAAACTTGTGGGATAGAGGAGTTATTGCCAGTAATGGTAGAATATGTTAAAAGGTATATTCTATATCAAACTGTCTTGTTGTAATCATAATCCATGATCAGCTGCCACCATGATTATAATCAACCATCACGATCCACAACCATGATCATGATCCACCATCACTATCTCTGATTCGCAATCCACCATCATGATCTATCATCCAAGATCACCACAGCATTCCTGGATCTGCCAACGATAAAGCACAAGGACCCCGGGGAAGAAGTCAAGCCAGTAATATCAATCTCAACTACACCTATGCTCTTAGGGTCGGATTAAAACACCATGTCCTGCATGAAAGTCCTTGAATATATGTGATGTTTTAAGTGTCTCTCTGAAGAAATAGCAAGATATAATGTAATTTACAGTAGACTACTTAGACAAGGTAGAACATAGTCTAGCTCTCAGTTGGGTAGTCCAAGTGAAATCAAACAAAATCAACTTCTTTGTGAGATGTTTTCAAATGTGTTTGGTTTGATTGACAGCGGCTCGAGGCTGAGCTCCGATGCCAGTGGCAGGGAAAAAAACAGTCTTGCACTAAAGATTACAAGTCGTGGGTTTGCAGTGTGTTGTCAGCAGGGTAGCAAAAAAGTTTGAAGGTACATTTACTCAGCACATTTGCCCCATGGGTAGTTTCAGAAAAAATTGTTGTTCTAGTTCCTGCTGTTTGCCATTACATGTTAATAAAGAGTCTGTACCATTGATTGTGCCTTTAACAACTGAAAAACTCCATACAACTTGGCTTAGTCCTTTAAGGGACGACTCAACAAGCCTGTGGCCTTCTCACTAAGCACTACCTCATGCACAGAGAGAAATAAACCAAGTGCTTATTTTACCTTTTGTAGTACCAGATCCACTTTGAGGCTTTATTACATTTCTAACGTATAAGAAAGGACAAGTTACAAGCAGCTAGCCTGAGGTTTTACTGTAGAAAGTGGGGAATTTTTTAAGTCACATGTGGAGCAAACATTGCTTCAATGAAGAAAGAAAAACAAGCTACTGAAGGCAGAGACAGACGCATGGGGTAGCTGGCTATTCACTGAAGGTTTGTTTGCGGAGAAAAGCTGAAACTGGAGTGCCCACTGTATCTTCCATATGCTGCCAAAGAGTGTCATTGAATTACACAGCTTGTTTGCCTAGTTGCATATGATTTACTGCTGATTTCCTCTGAATAATTTTGTCATAGTTTTGGTTCACTAGCTCTTTGTGTGGGCTGATGGATTTCCATCCATCACTGGTCAATATTAAGGTTATTTACCTCTATAAGACGTAAACTTGTGGGATGCTAAGCATTGGATTTCTGCTGATACAAGTCCCTTTAGGATTTATGGACCTCTTCTCTGGATGGTGACGGCGTCTCGGTCAACTACACTTTTAGATTTACATGAATATAAACAAATCGCTCTCAGTTCAGCTGGGTGTGCATAGCAGATACGTCCATGCTGCGTGAATTGACACCAATGCGGTGAGGTGAGAAGGTAGACGCTGGTGTGTTAGGCTGGTGTGTGGTCTGTCCAACCTAACACAACAGGCATCCAGAGCAGGCCATCAATTAATATGTGCACCTTCTTATTAATGCTTAAAGTCATCTTTCTAAACCTTTCCTTATCTCCGTCTTTTTGCTCTCTAACCAAAGCAGGCCGTGACCTCGTCTGGATTTTGACCCACAAAACTGCAGCTTGTATCTTTACACGTCAGATTTTTTACAGACTGATTAAATCTTTAATTGATGCTAACAGATAGCCCAGTTTTTATGGTACAGACAAAATAATTTTTTCGATCTTTTCATTAAAATCAAAAAAAGAAAAGAGATTGATTGGATCGCCCATTAGCTCACCTGGTTGGGCGGTTGTGCAGCAGTTCAGACCCTGTCCTTTACTTTACATTTGATTCTTTCTTACAAATAAAGGCTTAATGCACGGAAAATGTCTGTAGGGAAGGGGAAGAATGTTAAAGCTTTCCCCGACCTTATTTCAGTTACATGCACAAATATGGTAGAAGGGATTAAAATACGTAAGCAATCAATCTAACAAAAAAAACTCATCCATTATCAGCATGTCTTTCTGGTGATTGGGTGGTTCAGAATGCCAACATGTGAATGTCCGGTTTCAGGTCTGTATAACTGTAGGTGTACTGTTGTACTGTGCAGTATATTCTCCAGTGTTGTTTTTTGAGGGAGTATTAATCTACTGTTATTTATTTGGCCTGTGTAGATAACTGTCTCATGATTTCAGCCACCTGTGGCAAACTTAGTTTAATTTAACAAATGTAATTATGATTTATGAAACAAAGCAGCAACAGAGAATGAAATGAAAACAACCCCACCCCCCATCATACATCATTACCATCATTAATGAGAAGTTACTGCGGATGATATTTCTGGACTCTCTGCAACGTGCAGGATTGGTTTTCCAAATAATCCACAGCTGCATGGTTTAATTAGGCTGACCACAGAGGTGAGTGAGCTCATTGGACGGAGGTTTATTTTTGGAGATGAAAAGTGCCGCCTCAGCACCAGGTCCTGCTCACTGAAGCTTACAACCACTTTTGTTTGGTCTTGCTTGCTGGCTGCAGAGAAAGTGGCTAGACCATAGTCAACTGACTTTTTTAGAAGCTGTGGTTTGGCCCACTCTGAACCTGAGCCTGAACCAGCACAGCGTAGATGGTCCAGATCCAATCCCTTGACCATGTTCAAGATGTCTGATTCATCACATAAAAAACACACTTTAATTAAAACGTTCCACCAAGAATGTTAAATATTTCAGCTTCATAAATGAGGTGTGTTGGTGTGTTGATTCCTTCTAAATGCCAGTGATGACCTCTCACCTCTTAACATAACTTCTCTGGTCACACTATTCTATTTGGATTCTTAAGCTTTTAAAGAGATGTGAGTGAACCACTCAGTTATTTTGGTCTAAACAAACTTCTTTGAGTTTATAATGCTGCGTTGCATAAATTTGACCTTGGCAGATAGCAGGGGTCAGAGTTGGCACACCAAAGCTTTGTGCCAACTACAGCTGTTTCCTATTACTAAATGCAAACCCTGTGAGTCGCTTTGAGTATAAGTAACTCTGTCTGTCCACTAGCAAAGTCCACTGCACTCATGTCACAAATGTGGAACAAGAGCCTGTCGAGTTGTCCTGAGAATTTGAGGGCAGCAAAACGCTTGAGATGAAGCCAGAGAAGTGTTAAAGTGGCGGGCGGCCGCGCCCTGCACCACTGTCCGCTGTACCAGCTGCTTGCTGACTGTGCCAAGGAAGCTGGCAAAGCAAATCCTTGACTGTGGGAGATAAATGAAACCAAGCACAACCCCTCATCTCCTCTGACTCGCTAAATATGCTGCTCACTATTTGGGCAGAGATGGTGCAGATACCTCCCTGTAGAGTCAGATCTCTTATGTTATTCCTCCCTGTCATCTGGACCCAGGCTCAGACATAAAGAAAGATGCAAACCGGGGCGGCTGTGGCTGAGGGGTAGAGTGGTCGTCCTCCAACCTGAAGGACGGCAGTTCGATCCCCAGTCTGACCCATCTGCATGCCGAAGTGTCCTTGTGCAAGATGCTGAACCCTGAATGCCCCCCCCATAGAATAACAAAGTGCTGCGAATAGATGCAGTGTGTGAATGGGTGAATGTAAAACTGTACTGTAGAGCTTTGAGTGGTCATCAAGACTAAAAGCGCTGTATAAATACAAAACCATTTACCAAACCACACTAAGTTTTCCGGAACTTTCATCTGTAAGTTCCTGTGCACCGGCAGGCAATTTGTCCCAGAGTTGGTAGCTTATATTTTTTACCATATAAATACTGCCACAATGAGCATTGGACAAAGTTGAAAAATAACATAGCCTTAAATAGTCTCTTATCACAATTGTAATGAGGTGTCAAGATCATTGTTAATTGGTTGTTAAATCTAAATGTTTCTAATTTGTTCTTCATAATGCACAGGGTACAGTGTGTGTGTGTGTGTGTGTGTGTGTGTGTGTGTGTGTGTGTGTGTGTGTGTGTGTGTGTGTCTGTGTGTGTGTGTTTCAGGAATGACAATACCTCACTGGATATGATGTGTAATCTCTGACTCATCCTGAGCATCAGCAGAGCCAGGATCAAGTAACCTGGTGTCATAGTGAAAAAGAAACACTAGTTAGCTAGTAATAACTCAAGATCACATGGACACGTTTCCCCCAACTTGGTGGGAATATGACTTGGGAGGGTTTCTCCAGATGATCAACGTTTTGAGCTTATTGAAGAGGAGCTAGGACGCCACTCCTGCAGCAGAGAACTGAATGCTTGGTGCGTGAATGTGCATGCTGAATCCCACCTGTCTGCCAATGACAATAAAATATTTATGGATGTTTTACAGCTACTGACACATATGCAGTAGCTGTCAATCGGACTGTGACAGAGGTCAATCGGACTGTGACAGAGTAAAGGGGAGCGACGGCGAGGCAAAGGTTGGTGTACTCCTGTTCTTTTCTGTGCCACTCAGGGCAGAATTTAATGTGTGCCTCTGTTCTGACCTCCTCCTGTTTTGTTGCACAGAAGCAGGTGGTTTCAACTTTTGAACCTTGATAGAATGCATAGCTGCACGCACAAATACTATATCTACACATGCAGCACTCTCTCTCCGATAGGGGATGGGAGGATGGCAGAGAAGAGATGGCAGAATTGAAAGATTATCAAGTTGGGTTACTTGAGAGAATGATAGCCCCCTTATCACCCCTACAAATTGTTGATTACCATAGGTACACCATAAAACAAAATGTCAAGAGCCATGTTTTCAAAAAACGATTCATCAAAATGCATAAGGACATGTTTTTTCTCATGATTTCCTAAAATAGTCATGTGTCCAAGCAAAAGTTTCCGTCGTGAAAACAAGCTAACGTTTCACTCAGGGTCCAGCTTTAACTCTTTAACCCTGAAGAGGTTGAGCTCTTGTTCAGAGTTCCTCCTGTGCCCTTAGTCTACAAGGAGCTGCACACAACTGTCCACAACAGTCTTTTTTATATTTATAAAAGTGGTTTTGATGTCACTTCAAGTCCTGTGATGACAAGGTGCCTTAGAAAAAGAGGTAGCTCCCTGAAACTTGAGTCAAAGAGGAAACACAGTTTTCGAGCTTGGCAATCGATGTTCCACCTAATCCATCCCTCAGGACTGTGAGCGTGCAGGAAGCTGTTTGTAGAAGCCTCCAGCAGCTCAACAGCTGTTGGAGTGTCTTTCTAGAGGAGAAAGTAGAAAGTACTCCCTCCTACATGGTTCATGTGTGACATGTTTCAGGTGCTGCACAAGGTTTTATATCACGGTGACTTGTCTGTGCACCTCGGAGGGAGGAGAGTCCCAGTAGAGGATGTGACGTTACTAATCAAATAGATCACTTCAATGTTAAAACTAAAATTCACCTGGCATTGAAATGCATTTTGGAAATGCAAACTTTAACTGGAGAGTGTTTGACTGCATGCAAATTAGTGTAAATAACTCACGATGAATTTTCATTCCATATACAACATCTACGTGGAAAGAAATAATAAACGTGAATGCTCCAAACTCCAAATTTGTTTGTTGGTTTAAATGCTTGTTTTTTAGTTTTTTGATGTGAAAGGATTACCACAACACTTGGTGGAAGGATGCCGTATGGGTCAGGACAACCGATTGGATCAGGAATATGTCCGTTATTTTGGGGTCTGACAATAATTTCAAATCTGTTGATGTTTGCATATTTGAGATTAGAAAAATATAGATCTGTGTAGATTCTACTCTTGTGCGATAATGTCAGATTTCCAAATCAGTCAGGAACTAAAAACTCCTGTAGTCTGAGATTTGCACCAGGTGCCTAGTTTTTCCATCGGAGCATGGATGGATTTAATGGATTTTGGTCTTCAGGAAGACTTGCACAGTAAAAATTATGTTAAAGAAAAAGTCCCAAATTTTTTATTAAAAATAACAAAAAGCACTAGATCAATTAGCTGTAAGACCCTGTGGTGATAGTCCTGTTATGCCACCTCATGTAAGATCTGTCCTGTGCTGTCTCACCTCACCTGTTACCTCTCATCTCATCTCTCTAGATAAAAAAGGGAAAAAAATCTTGGTCTGGAACAGACCAGTTGCTCCTCGAAGTCACAGTGCCAGGAGCGACCCCCGGTTGAAGGCTGCGCTGGTGATTCTCTGGCATAAATCTCAAATTTAACCCCAGGAAGCACCGGGTCCTGCCCTTCTCAGCTGTCTCTGTTTATATTTAGTGCTGCAGGCATAAAGATGGAGCTGTGGTGTAGATTTACTCTGAAACGCAACCTGCTAGACTATTTTATGGTTTGGCCTATATTTTTTCGCTCAGTGGTTCCTTTATGTTCTCTAGCAGATAGTGTTCATTTGATCAGCTACTTTTAGATGTAGTCTAAGATTAAACGTCCACTTTAGTTTTACTCAAGACCAAGAATTTGCGAAACTTTGGCAATACATATCACCGCTTTCTGTGCAAAACGCCTTCAGGTGTTTTACAAGTTTGTGTCAGTCTTCCCGGTGATTTGGGACTATGTTACACCAGATATCAACCTGGTTTTTCTTATTGTCATTTGTTGTCCAAACTCCTACAGATGCTGCATTGAAGTAGGTGTAATAGGTTGGTCCAGGCTTGGAGTTAAGAACAAGAATGAGCTTTCTGCTTTCAAATAAGATTTAATAGATTTTAGGCAAAAACAAATAAAAAAAATACAAATAAGCCAAAAAACAAGTTCTATGAATTTGGAAGGTTTGTTGTTTCATCACATGGCAGAAAGAAAAAGGTTCTTGAAGTCTCTCAGTGTTTTTCAGTTGTAGTGTCTCTGCAATCTAAACACACTGGTTCATACTTCAACAAATGAAAAAATGGACCATTTAACCATTTCCTTGGAAGAGCCCAACATTCTGCATTTACTTTTCCCTTCATGATTGTCGCCATGATGTCTGTCAGTGATGACACTCAACAGCTAGGTGTGTGTTGCGTTCACCCTGACCGTGACCTGACAGGAATACAACCAGGAAGGACCACCCTGAAGGACATGTTTGTCTACTTTTTTACATTATTGTCATAATAAATTTGTTCGTTAATCTGAGTTGCTCTTTTTGTATTCATGAATTATCTTGTGGTTCAGATCACAGGGTGTCACGGGATGTATATGGCCCAGAGACCGGACGTTTCCCAAGATTAACTTGTTGTTTCCTTGAACTTTATTCTTTGACTTATCAGGGGTTCTTCTGCTTTCCTTCCAGAACATGTTTTTAATAAATTCTGTTGGACGGAAATACTGGTCATCTATCTATCACAGACCTTTTACTACCACAAAATTATGAGCAGCATATTCTGAACAAAGAGAAAGTTTCTAAAACTGTTATTATCCAAAGTAATGATCTTAACAAGGGAAACCCAGATTGTTAAATGAGACCATGAAGGTGGTTTGACCAAGAACCTCCGAAGGCCAAACAATGTCAGAGACCCGCAGACAGAGTGTTTTCAAATATATAAAGAAAGTATTTCTGATCCTGGCAGAAGCTCTGTTGTTTCTGTACCTCTGTTCTCTGGACTGCTGATGGCTGACCCCGCTGACACTGCATGAGATTGGTGGACAAGACAGATGGTCTGTAGGTAATGTGACAGTGGTTGTTGTACTTGTCAGAAAAGGTGATCTGATATTAATCCAAGTCAGGTAATAACAATTATAATCTGTTTTGTCTTTGTTGAACATACATTCACAGTGCTGTAAGTAAGGGAATTTGGGGATTTCATAATTGGTCCAACTTCCTTTGGCAGGGATAACCTCAAACAAGAGCTGCAAGTAGCTGCAGTACAAAGTTTATAAAGAATTTTGAACCAGTCTTTGTCTTAGAAGCCCATGCAGACCTCAAGATCGTCTGTAGTTTTACCCAATGATTTGGAATGGATGGGAATCAGTCAAACTTGTATACAGTGTTTCGTGAATCAAAGTGAATGTGGGTCACGATTGTAAAGTAGGGACCAGTGGCCCCTCTCCCTACATCCAACCCCCCTACAAAGTTTTGTGACTATCCTGCATGGTTGTGATACTCTTACTGTAACAATATCTGTGCAGACGGATGGACAGACAGACATGTAAACACCTGCCAAAGGACTTATAATCACCTCTGTGGTAGTTCCTGCTACAGTTGGTGTCGCCACATTGACATGATGACACACAGATCTGACTGTATTTTTAGACGAGTTTGTACATAAATGCACATGATTCTGAAGGGTTCACTGCCCATGAAACAACTCAACAATGTGGGTAACAGCAGCCCTATCTGAAATAGATATTGGCTCAACAGTTGACTATGGACAGCTGATCTGCAGATAGAGGAGGATTTGTAGATGGATGTCCAGCTGTATTACATTACACAATGGCCCAGGTGGTCAGGAGTTAATGAATTATATTAATTGACCTGTCAAATGGCAGAAAGTGAATTTTAAAGAGTTTCTGAATTGCCAAAATCAAAGTCTCTCAACAAAACTGTCAACTGGAAAAACAACTTCATTGAATCAATCACACAGTTTGAAAGCTGTAAACAAAGTTCCTCTAGTTAGACACACTTTGCTAATCTGAATCCCCCATTAGGCTAAACTCACACCACATTCTCATTCACTAAACACAGGCCCCAGTGGTTAAACATAACTAACACCCTGTTGTCATCGTTAACACACAACAACTAAAAACTGAACACACGTATCCATATCCTGTTACTTTAGGACCAACAATACCTAAGGCCATCAGTATCATCAATGTCATCCTGAAGGTCTACGGGATACATGAGCAGAGAGGTCATGAGCAGGCGGAACATCCTGTTTAGGTTGTCATTTGGGGCGTGAGCTTTCATTGTGGTCAAAGAGCATTTGAATGATTTATTAATTACCAAAATTTGCCTTCCGTCAAAAACTCCCTTCCTAAACCCTGTAGAATATTTTTTCTCGGCGTGGTGGTAGAAAGTGTATACCCAGGAAATTCTCTTCCTGTCAATGGATACAGCGTGCGATGATATAGGATCTATTGGATCTATTCTAACTGGATCTATTCAATGCTGAAGCTAACTGTAAAATCATGAAGTGCAGTTTTTTAGTTTTATTTTACTGCTGTTTTTCTTGTTTAAACATACGTTTTCATATGTGGAAGAATGTTCAGATATCCAAAAATAAATATTTTTATTGTTATTTGGCTTTAGAGAGTGCATTGGTGTTTTGCATTTATTTATGTAGTGTGTTATTATTGCTGAATAGTGTTTAGGCATTAGCTGGCTTTGTGTGTTGATGGAATTGTTCTGTTTTGGTTAAAGATTAAAAAGTCATAGGTTTTGTGAGTGTTGATAGAATTTTTGTGTTTGTGTTAACTGAGATGAAGTTTCAGGAAATCTGTTCAGTCTTTCCTTTTTATTGGCAAAACCTCCCCGAACAAGTCCAGGGGAGATTGTGCAAATTATATAAAAAACCATCAGCAACAAGAAAGTGTTCCACTCTAGACCACCAGGCGGTGGTGAGGCAGGAGACTTGTGGAGGAAATTTAAATTGTGCACTAGTAACCAACTGTTTACAAAACACCTGAAATGAAAAGGTTTAACAAGCTGAGACTGACAGGTTGAAATTAAACACAGCTTGACGAATCAGACATCTTCAGTGCTGAAACCCTACCCTAATGGTTATTGTACTTTCCCAAGCAGGGACTTTTTAGACTGAGGGGGATACATTTCACCAGATTTGAATATAGACCCTGGTTCCTGCAGTTGAAAGGCACAGAGTTCTTGCAAAGATTCATAGTTCCTGGGGCAAGTTCCTGCAGTGGAAACACAGCTGTAGTGGTCATGAGGAAACCGGAAGGGTGGGGGTGTTTGTTTTGGGGGTTGCTGTCCAAGGTAAAACAAGGGGTTTTATGAAAGAAAAATTTATCTGTTAACCCTATTAATTGCAAAGCATTTTAAAATGCTTATATTTTAGGGATGTCCATAGTGGATGTAGTTACAAAATATAAAATTTTGCCATAGGCTGCATATCTAAGTAATGAGGCTGTATATGCGTATGTGCCAGCAGAATATACAGATCATTCTTATCGTAGTTCTCCGACTACCCTCACGTCCAGTCTGGTAAATGCCAAGCTTACTGTAGAAATAACTGGATGCATGTCATTTTGTTGTTTATTTTATATAGTGGGGTAACAAACACATGATTTAAATTCACAAAATGTAAACATCCACCTCTTCACATAGGGCACCTTTAATTCCCCCTTCAAGCCTTTGTTTCAAGCCTTTTTCAACTGTGTTGAATGCATGTGCAAAATGAGCCAGCGTTTGGCAGGGAAATGGGTTTTATTTACAAACTCGCAAAGCAACATCTTGTGATGTCATCCCATCATCTGTGATTATGTTAGTGCAGTTTAAAACAAATAGGGACTTAGGGCTTGGGTTTAGGTCACAACATCCCCTCTTCCAAAAATCTTGACAGACAAACAGAGATTTCTGGATTTACTAGTAAGATTCAAAGACCTGGAAATGATTAAATTCCCCTATGTTCCAGACCTGTATATTACCCCTGGATAAACATAAAAACTTTATTGAATGGGGTTGTGCAGGGTTGTGTTAAATTAATGTCTATGTCGAGTAATTGCATCCGTACTGGAGAGTAGTGGGTGCTCTCAAAGCCTCTCATTACAGCTGAGCACTTGCCCTGTTGACTCAGGTGCTGTTCACTTTATAAATTACCATTGCAGGAGTTTGTGGGTGGCAATTCTGGACGAGGTGGGTCGATTCATTTGTCCACATGAATGCGTAAGTGCATCGCTGACAAATGTGGCTCTTTTAAACGTAAGGCTTCGAGCCAAACAGAATCCAGAGCAAGTGATGAATATGATACAGTGCAAAGGGCTTGTAAGTGTTTTGAATCGAAAAACCCTGTGACTGGTGTGAATGGGTTGTTTTAGTGAGAACATTTCTCTCCTGACCTCCTTCCTTCAGCACTCAAGATGCCCTGGAAATGGACCATGTCCTCTGGTGGGACAGGTGAACATAATGCTTCTCCTGCCTGAGTCAAGCTTGATAAGTTGCCAGCATGCCATTTCAAATGGAAGCAGCTCTGCCATGATGTTACCAACAGCATGTCCAGACAAAATAGAGTGGGACACTGGTAGACTGAGCCAAAGCTCACACTGCTGTTAGCACTTGCTCAGTAAGAAATAGCTTGGGTTCAGATCCTCTTTCGGCCTTGTCCTTTTTGTGTGGAGTTTGCATTTTCTCCTTGTGTTTGTGTGCGTGTTCTCCAGGTATTCTGGATTCCTCCCTGTTCAGAAGCATGCAGATTGGGGATAAGGTAAATTAGAGACTCTAAATATCCATAAGTGTGAATGTGCGTGGGAGTGGTTGCTTTTCCTTTGTGTTAGCCCTATACTACAATGGGGACCTTTCCAGTGCCCCCAGAGACCCTTAAAGGATGAGTGATAATGATGGATGAATAAATAGATTAATAATAATAAACTAGAAACTGGAAAGGTCCAAATTGGCAGTGGCACAGCGGTTGTTGTTTGTCTCGCTTTGTTGGCTCTATGATGAGCTGGTGACCTGTACACACACCTCAATTTCAGCTGTAATTGGCTCCATCTCCTCTGTAACCCTTCAAGGATAATTGTTGTTGATAATGGACAGCAAGGACACAAAATAACCTTTGACAAATATATGATAGTACCTTGTACTACATAGGTGAATTGGTTAATTCTTAATGTTTAGGTACTCTGATTCATCATTCACTAGTTGCTTATTAGCATAGTGGCTCTTTAATGGGCATACAAACCATTTACGAATGTCATTGTGCATGACCTTATTCTAACAATACCACTAATTTTACCACCATCTTTAATAGTTATGATATTAATAAAAAGATTAATCAATTTTATATTATCAAAAGCTAGTCAATAAGTAGTAATGCCAGCCTTCAGTTTCAGCTTCATGCCAACAAATAGATAGTTATGTTTTACTGAAACCTTCTGAATTAAATTTGTTAACCACTAATTTAACTTGAAAACATATAATCTGTTTTTAATATGGTTCTTATTCTTTGCACATACAATTTTTTCTGTGGAGCCAGGTCATCTTATATCTTATATATGTGCAAAAAAAAAGGTAAACTCGACCAAGTCCAGTTAGCACTTGGGTAATTCATTTTAATTCCAAATCCTATATCTTACTTGAGTAGAAACAATTGAAGGAATATATTCAGTTTGTGAACTTACCTGCGATTCACTTTACTTTTTCATCCCAGAGTCTTCAAGAACCTTCCATGATCAAATATAAATATACTGCATATCTATAATATTCATATTTTTTAGCTATAATTTGCTTAATTTGTTTCTGTTCTTCTATTATTTAATTTTATTTATTTATGTTGCTCCTAAAACTAAACATTATTATTTTCTGCCTCTTAAAAACTGCACAGATGACAGATCATAACCATCTCTGATTCTTTCATGTGTCTTCTGTTAATCAGCTGGCAATATCACTGAATAGAAATAAATGAAATAAAAATTCAAAGAGCAAACAAAAGCTGTGCACCAGTTTAAAAAAAACTCTCACGAGTGGTGCAGACACTCTGATCCTGCTCAGTGTACAGATGATAAATAGCAGCAGCAGTAACAGAGAAGGATGCAGCCTGAGAGGAAACCAACGCCTAACATATTGTCCTTGAACTGACTGTGCAAAATAATCATTGTATTGTCCTCAAACAGACGAACAAATGACACCTTTTGTTCACAAAAAGGCTAATGACTTAAAATTGTCACAATATCAGAAGTAGACTAAGCCTGATAACTTAGAGCCAGAAAAGCATCTCTGAAGGTCTGCATGTGACGCACTGAAAGACAATAAAAACCTGCTATTACAAAAGCAGTGTACAAACATTGGATTTCCTGAGTGCTTGTGTCAATAATGTGGATATCCTGTTGATATAGATCCCGTAAACATCTTTCACTTCACCTTCTATTTAAGTTCACAATCAACCATCCAGAGGTGGAGTCAGCAGGTCTGTAAACGGCTGCATTTAATTTCCTTTAAAACTAAAAATGCAAATTGATGGCTGGACATTTGTTATGATTGTTTCTCCCCCCCCCGATTTCAGCCAATAGTATGTTGTTCTCACACATCCTTTGATCCTGAAATATCCTTTAACTCACAAGAGATTTCTTAATTTAAGAAGTCATTCCATTATTTTAGTTAAAATTGTACTACTCAGCAGCACTACTTCTTTTGGGCAGACTCGATGCTACAGGTACCCATTGCTTTTGATATGAATACTTCTTACATCGCTGGATATTTAGACAAGGAAAATCCCCTGAAAGTGATGCGTGAGTAACTCAGCCTTGACACCCATATACACTGCACCTAGTGTGGTCCAGGCCTTCAGCTAAGAAAATGAATACATATTTCTTGTTAATGAGTGGAAAACTGCAGATAAGAGAGACCAATAACTCTGGTCTCGGAGGAAAAGTTTGTGGTGATGATAGTTAATGGCACTATTTTCAAGGTAAACTCTCAATTGTTTTCCTTGTATCTCAAAGTTATAAGCACATGGGGAAGGCATTAGCCCTTAATGCACTTTCTAATGACTCTATAGGCCTGTGTTCCTACTTTAGTAATTCTCTTGTGTACAAGTTCATGTCTTCTCTGCTTCCTGAGTAATCATCAGTGGATTTTCTTTTTGTAGAAGGGCAACATCAAAGTAGCCATGGCCATGTCCCACAAAGGACCTATGCAATTTGGAACACAATGATCTTTGACCTGAGCACTAGTTGGCATGAGAACAACAGGCTATTAAAAATCTTCTGCATACAATTACAGTTAAGAGACTGAATCACAAACAACACAAAAGCGGACAGAGTGACACTGAATTGTACAGTGTGTTATGCTGAGTTAGAATGTATAAAGCTACAAAAAAATATAGATATTAGATATCCTACCTTATTTTACCATTCCTATCTCAAATGATGGGAATAACAATTGAGCAAGTAGCAGAACCGTGGACTTGTCATACTGATTGATTTGTTCTCAGGATCTTTAGAGGGCTTAAGTTGAAACTGAAGAGATATAGGTTCTAGTGGTATTTGAGCATTTAATACATTTTATGGAGATTGTAAAAATCCTCTAGAAGGACTCTGTTGGTCATTGTGAAAGATTTTACGTTAGGTTTTAGTGGTCAATGACAAGGGTGTAGAAGGTCTTTCAGCAATTAAGGAGTCTTGGAGTTTGGACAGCGTCTTTAAAGTACTTCTTGTGATCATTAATGAGGTTGCGGTGTCTTTTGGAGGTTGCAGTGGTAACTAGGTCTAAGAAGTCCTTCAAGAGTTTATAGTGGGTGTTTAGAGGATTTGAGAGTCCTCTGGGTCTTTAAACATCTATGGCCAAGACAGCTTTGCCCAAAGGCATTGACAAAACACAAAATTAAGGAATGTCCTTTAGAAGTACCCTGATCATCCCTCACCACTAGAATTGCCAATGTGATGGACTGATCAACCAGCGTTTCCTTGCCAGGCCGCTAAGACTGTTTGCAGATGAAATTAAATGAAGGAAATGCGTAAAGATTCTAAAGTTTTGAGCTATAGTCTAATTCACTGGCCAACGTTCCCAAATATCGTTGTTGGCAAAATATAATTGCACATAAAACCTTGAAACCAGGTTGGGAGTTTTTATTCATCTGTCATGCTTAGTCATGGTATCTCTGTGGAAGAGGCTTAAGTCTCTTAGCTCTAGTAGTTGTACATCTGTGTTTTCTGCCAGACATTCCAAGGCTAAGACAAATATTCGTGAGATGACTGGAGAGGCGCAAACTTCAGATGTGTCCCATGAGTGCCTTGTCTTTTTGGTTTGTCTTTTTGAGGTTGAGAGCTTTCCAAGATGAAGTTTAAAGTCCTGAGACCCTCTGGTTCCTCTGAGAGTACTCGGCCAAATGTTTGGATGTTCAATGGTGCATTGGAATGAGTAAATGTAGCTCTGCAGGAATTATTAGAGCAACTGCCCCGTGTGAAGAGTGTACGGCACTGAAAGTATAGCTATCATTCATATTTCTTTCTGGCTGCAGGGTCTTTGTCCATCATATATGAAATAATTTTTTCATGGTGCCCAGAGGTTGATTCTCACTGGCTGGAGATATTGAGTGAATTTGGAAAAGGCCAAATGTCCATGTCTGCTGTGATACTCATAATACGAAGAGGAACGTTTTTGGTACTGCCCTAATTACTTTTCTTTGTCACAAGTACTGTCAGCTTTAGATGTTGGTTAATTTGTCTCATTTGTCAGAATCCCCTACATATGTTTTTCGAACATGCGCAATTTCTTTTTATAAAAACAAATCTTCTCTACACAATTCCTCTGATTCATTTTCCAGGTTTGCAAAGGTTGATTTACAACCACAAACTTTGGAACTGAACATCTCTTTATAACTCTCATTGACTGAATCCATGCAGGATGAACAGGATGACCTGAAGATTGATAAACAGTTACAAGCAGTTAGGTCAACATATTTCACTCTGCAGTCCATCACTTAAAATTAAGCAACACGTTGACAACTCTGCTTTATGATGATCATGAGAAGCTGTTGAAAGCTATAGTGTACCTCGAGTTAAATCGTATATGTAAACATTAATACTGTATTAATTAACTGAAGGTAATAAATAACTATTTTAAATTGGAGTGTATGGTGCTTGTTTTGCAGTAAATTAAAAGTCTATTTTCTATCACCTAGAGTCTATCCAGGGAATGAATAAATCAGCTCCTATTGTTGACCATCAAGGGTGCTGTAGAACAGCTGCTGGACGGCCAAAACCAAAAGTAAACAATGTGGAACTGACTCTTCAAATATTATTTCACATCATCTGCTTTAGCACACAGTGTAATCACTGTTAGATTTACAGTGAGTCCTCTGTGAGGTGTCGTAAAAACCTGTTTGCTGAAACATTAAATGGGCTGCTCAGCGTATACAGTGCCTTGCATAAGTATTCACCCCCCTTGGACTTTTTCCCATTATGTACTGTTACTAACTGGAATTCAAATAGACTTAAATAAACTTTTTCCCGTTTGATCAACAAAACATGCATAGTACTTTGGAGGTGCAAAATAAATTTTATTGTGACACAAACAATAATGAGAACAAAAAAGTTGACATCTGTTGGGTGCATAAGTATTCACCCCCCTGTGTCAATACTTGGTAGAACCCCCTTTCGCTGCAATTACAGCTGCAAGTCTTTTGGGGTATGTCTCTACCAGCTTTGCACATCTAGAGATGGAAAGGTTTGTCCATTCTTCTTGGCAAAAAAGATGAAGCTCAGTCAGATTGGATGGAGACCGTCTGTGAACCGCAATCTTCAAGTCTTGCCATAGATTCTCTATTGGATTGAGGTCTGGGCTTTGACTGGGCCATTTTAAGACATTAACATTCTTTAATCCAAACCATTCCTTTGTAGCTCTGGCTGTATGTTTAGGGTCATTGTCCTGCTGGAAGATGAACCTCCGCCCCAGTCTCAAGTCTTTTGCAGACTGCATCAGATTTTCTTCAAGGATTTCCCTGTATTTGGCTCCATCCATCTTTCCCTCTATTCTGACCAGTTTCCCTGTACCTGCTGAAGAGAAGCATCCCCACAGCATGATGCTACCACCACCATGTTTCACTGTTGGAATGGTGTGCTCAGGGTGATGGGCAGTGTTGGGTTTTCGCCACACATAGCGTTTTGCATTGAGGCCAAAAAGGTCAATTTTGGTCTCATCTGACCAGAGCACCTTCTTCCACATGTTTGCTGTGTCTCCCACATGGCTTCTGGCAAACTCCAAACAGGATTTTTTATGGATCCCTTTCAACAATGGCTTTCTTCTTGCCACTCTTCCATAAAGGCCAGATTTTTGGAGTAGACGACTAATAGTTGTCCTGTGGACAGATTCTCCCACCTCAGCTGTGGATATCTGCAACTCCTCCAGAGTAACCATGGGCCTCCTGGTTGCTTCTCTGATTAATATTCTCCTTGTCCGACTCTTCAGTTTGGGTGGACGGCCTCCTCTTGGTAGGTTTGCGGTTGTGCCATATTCTTTCCATTTTCTTATGATGGATTTTATGGTGCTCAGAGAGATGTTCAAAGCTCTGGATATTTTTTTATAACCTAACCCTGCTTCATATTTCTCCACAACTTTATCCCTGACCTGTTTGGTGAGCTCCTTGGTCTTCATGATGCTGTTTGTTCAGTAATGATCTCCAACAAACTCTGAGTCCGTCACAGAACAGGTGTATTTATACTGAGATTAAATTGCAGACAGGTGGACCCTATTTACTAATTATGTGACTTGCAAATGTGACTTGTGAATGCAATTGGTCGCACCAGATCTTTGTGAGGGGTTTCACAGTAAAGGGGGTGAATACATATGCACTCAACACTTTTCAGATTTTTATTTGTAAATAATTGTGAAATCCATGTAATATTTCCCCCCACTTCCAAATGATGCACTATTTTGTGTTGGTCCATTACATAAACTCACGATGAAATAAATTTTAATCTGTGGTTATACCATGACAAAATGTAGAAAAGTCCAAAGGGGGTGAATACTTATGCAAGGCACTGTATGTCCAGCCACAACGTGCAGTTAGCATAGTGGTTCTCAAACTTTTTCTGTCATGCCCAACTTTGGAGAAAGAATATTTGCCCCCCTGTCCCAACAAGATGATGACAAATGGTCCACATTTAACCTGTGCATTGAAATAACATACGCATGAACATTACATTCACATTCTTTCAGTAATTTCTGATGAGCATTTTTTTTTCAAACCACTTTTTGTGACTGCACTAATTTGCTATCAGTCGGCGTGCTTGTTTAAAAGTAGTGCATCACTTTGCTACTAAGATAACGATAGAGTTCAATGTAATTGTAAATTCACTGTGGTGGCTCCAGTATCACTGGTTTCAGCAAACTCAGATTCCCAAAGGAATCAGTATTTCACTGACCAAGTCGCCTGCCTCACATCTCAAGCTTTCGGGTGAATACACTGATCTTGTCAGCCAGGTGTGGAGGGTGTTTGTCTCTG
Source organism: Pleuronectes platessa (assembly GCF_947347685.1). NCBI lineage: Eukaryota > Metazoa > Chordata > Actinopteri > Pleuronectiformes > Pleuronectidae > Pleuronectes > Pleuronectes platessa. The sequence goes on along the minus strand of NC_070637.1, from coordinate 3,644,830 downwards.
CATTGAAGCTGAAGATTCAATTCATTCAGCTCTCCAATACTTTGCTGAGGTAGGCCAGTTTAATCAGAAATAGTTCATCACTTAACCTGCTTGGAAGTTCATCCATCTTCTCCTCCAATGAAAACACCTGAATTTCCTCTCTGAGCTCAAAGACTCGCGGCAACACTTTACCTTGCTGGAGCAACCGTGCTTCACTCTGAAACAGCTCTGATGAATGTAGAGCTCCAACCTCCTCACAGGGTGCAGAGAACAGCTATGCTATTAGTGGTCTTGTTTTGATGAAATTTAATACGTTAACAACAAACCTTGTTTAGTTCAGGGCTAAGGTGCATCGATGCTAATGCTTGCCTGTGTATAATATAGTTGGTCCCTTGCGCATTTTGCAAAACCCGTTTGATCAGGCCCTGCAATCCCCTCCTTTTTCCCTGCCATGGTCTGTGCTCCATCCGTGCAAATGCCGAACAAAGTTCTCCCACTTCAGTCTCTACTTTGGATGTACAGAACAGCAAATCCTCACTCAGTGATTCTGATGTGACGAATTCAACACAAGCAATAAATAAGCAGTCTTTATTGTTATCACTTGTGAGGTGTGCCCCACAGTTTGAGAATCACTGAATTAGAATCAGTAGATTTGAATCTCAGAAAAAGCATGTAGATGCATTAATGGTTTAGCTTATTTTGTTTCAATATTATGTTATACACCTTTACTAAGAGCAGTTGGACTAATGAGATAGCCCTTGTAAGAACCCAGCAGGAGATTCGGGCGAGCAGGTGTGCGTGTTGATGGCGTAAAATACACAATACTGAAAAAAACAAGAATAATATAATACTTCAGGATGAAAAAGCGGTGCCACGCATGTAGAAGACATGGAATCACTCATCACTCATGAAGACTTTTTCCTGGAGGGAAAACAGGAGCTTGTAACGTCACCTACATGTTAATGAAGAGTCTTCAGTTGATGGGTGACGACAGTGTTTGACCTGTAAAAGTGGGAAAGAGGTAGACCTCGATTCATACCTCAGCTCTCTGATACAACTAAGTGGAAATATGTGTGCTGTCGACCTGAGGGCCTCCCAGTTTCTTCAGGGCTGTTTAAGCCTGCCAAATTGCTTCCTGGTCATGGTCACAGTTCATACGATCAGCACTGACATGGGGGGGCCGCAGTACGACCATCAGTCATGGGGAAAATCAGGTATGTGTCACTTCATGCTTTTTAACTGAGACCTCAGGAGAGTTAGAGCAGATTGTGGAAGCTAGAAGCACTGCAGACCGAAGAGACTCGTGTGCAGGGAGACTTTCACTATCTCAGCACGAAGTGGGTCCCAGAGAAGGAATTGTAAACGATATTGCCTTGTGTCCATGAAGTGCAGAGGCATGCAGTGACTTTTTGGATCGGCGTCCAGATCCAAACAAAACATAACTTTTCATGACAGTAGTAGCAGCAAGTCTCTTTTGAATTCAGGTTCTGTCCTGTCTCATGATTTTGTGCTGGTTTTCTCTCCTGTGCCAGACGTCTCTCGCCTGCATCTTGCTGTGCTTTACCTGGACATCCGTATGTACGCTGGCCCTGAAAGCTCAACGAACGGCAACTTAAGAAAACACACACAAGTTGACAAAACACCTGCAAATAGAGAAACGCGCAGCAAATACCGTAACGCGTTGCAAAAAGCCAAACGCGCAGCAAGAAGCCAAACGCGCAGCAAGAAGCCAAACGCGCAGCAAGAAGCCAAACGCGCAGCAAGAAGAGGCCACAACACAACGGAAGTGTTTCCAGGGGACAGCTAAAAGTGATGGACACTGCTGCCACAAAAACGTCCAATACACCATAGAAATTCGGTTCCACACAGGGTTCGGCCACCCGCGGCTCTTCGGCCCCTCTGCAGTGGCTGTACAGTACAATGTTGTGCATATGTTTAACGAACGCTGAACTTAACGAATCAGTTTTCATATTATTAACGTGAACGTAACGATGAACGTGAGTGAACGTCACGTACATTTTTTAAATCATCACCGTATCAGGCCATCATGAAATACCAGGAGCGGGTGAGTGTGTGTGTGTGTGTGTGTGTAGCGAGTGCTCCGGTCCCGGGCATAGACTGTATATAGGTCCCGGGTCCCGGGGCTCCGACCCCGCCCACTCGCTCTTTTGATAGTAAAGGTTTTGTACCCCTGCTGACTATGGACAATATATTGCCTCACAAACAGGGGCTTGCTTGTTAGCGCTGTTTATTCAGTTTAACAGGAGAAGACGACATGTCTCTAGATCGGACCATCTTCCGTGATCAGAGCTCACTGTGGCTCTCTCCGAGTGAGTGGGCGGGGTCGGAGCGCCGGGGGACACACGTACACACACACACACACACACACACACACACACACACACTCGCCCGCTCCTGGTATTTCATGATGGCCTGATACGGTGATGATTTAAAAAATGTACGTGACGTTCACTCACGTTCATCGTTACGTTCACGTTAATAATATGAAAACTGATTCGTTAAGTTCAGCGTTCGCTAAACATATGCACAACATTGTACTGTACAGCCACTGCAGAGGGGCCGAAGAGCCGCGGGTGGCCGAACCCTGTGTGGAACCGAATTTCTATGGTGTATTGGACATTTTTGTGGCAGCAGTGTCCATCACTTTTAGCTGTCCCCTGGAAACACTTCCGTTGTGTTGTGGCCTCTTCTTGCTGTGCGTTTGGCTTCTTGCTGCGCGTTTGGCTTCTTGCTGCGCGTTTGGCTTCTTGCTGCGCGTTTGGCTTCTTGCTGCGCGTTTGGCTTTTTGCAACGCGTTACGGTATTTGCTGCGCGTTTCTCTATTTGCAGCTCATTCCGGTATTTGCAGCGCTTTTCTCTTTTTGCAGGTGTTTTGTCAACTTGTGTGTGTTTTCTTAAGTTGCCGTTCGTTGAGCTTTCAGGGCCACCGTACGTATGTGTCTGCACTGCTTACTGGCTAAAGTATTACAGTTGAAACCGCAATTCACGATCACGGATAAGTAATTGTGGTAAATGACGATGCCACTGGGGTCTCCCAACAGCCACCAGAGATAAACCACAAATTCTGATCATGCTTTATTAATTCAACCACACCTAACATAAACTCAAAACACAAAACATAAATTGTCCAGCAGTTTCTGCTGGCGCGGCAACCCAGTCCTTTTCTGTCCATGTGTCTCTTTCCTGTCTCAGGTGTGTCTCTCTTCATGAGTCTCCCTCCCTGCTGCTGTGCTGCTACCTGTTGAATCCAGGGAGATCTCAGCTAACCTCAGCTGTGCCAATCAACTCTCCCTGGTTCCCCTGGAGGTGCTCTGAACAGCTCCCCCCACAGTGATCAACCGTTTAAATGGATTCAAAATGATGGTACAGAATCGTTCCCATACAAATGCTGTTTAAATAATTTGGTTAAAGTGATCAAGTAGTCTAGTAGTTGTAGTAGTTACCAGCTAATTTACTGGTGTCTTCATCATTTGCACTGTGCACAGCTGATTCGATGTTGGTGTGTGTGTCTCTGTGTGTGTGTGTGTGTATCTGTGAGTCAGCGCAAGAGGGAGAGAGAAGTGTGTGTGTGTGCGCGCACATGCATGCATGCGCGTGATACCTTAAACAATGTTGTTACCTTTAACCTCAAGTCCTGGGACGATCATTTAGGGGCTAAGCTATTGATAATAGTTTTTGTATTCTCCAACTTCCTGCAGATCTTGCACAGATAACCTAAAGCCTTGATGAACACAGATGAAAAGATGTCACACATGTTGCCCAAAGTGATCCTGAAGGCCAGAGCCAGTCCTGACCTTCCTGGGGCCCTAAGCAAAATTGTTCTGAGGGACTCTCCTGCCTGATAACTGCAGTTCTCTCTCCTTTTAAGCAGCTCAATCTAAGAAAAAGTAGACATTTGCAAAATGGTACAAACAAACAATATGAAGTAAATAGGGTATTATATGTATAGAATGTTAAGATAAGTGAATATTAATATAAGCATGAATAATAAATTGTAGAGCAAATGAAATTTAGAAGTTAATTAATTGTAACAACTGGCTCAGTTATCAGTCTATAGGCTAATCTAATAACATGCAGCATATTTGACTCGCAATAGTAAAATCAAACATACAGTAGTGTGTTTGGCTTTGGCTGTACAATGTAAACTATAACACTTTGTATTTCATGTGTTGGCATATGAACCATATGTGTTAAGCCATGGGTGTTTTTTTTTTTGAGCTGCAGTTTATAAACACTAAGCCCATCAATATTTATTCAATAACTAGTTGTATTTCTTTACTTAATGTTATTGCTGTTAATACAGGTTTGCTTGATTGCTGTTGCAGTTCACTCACATGGTGTGTTTTTTCTCTTTTTGTGACCCCTGTTTAATTTGCAGGACCCTACGGCTCTTGCCAAGAGAACATTTCAGGAGCATCCAGCAATGAAAGGGACAATGTCACTGATTTAAAATGAGTAAACCACAGTGTGAATTTGTCCTTTCAATGTGCAAGTAACGTTTCAGCCTCCCTTACAGTCTATTAGCGTCACCTGGCCTTGCACTGCCAGAACAATTAATTGTACTATATAGGAATGTTGATACAGAAGGCACATTCTGAAAAGCTATGCTAAATTGTATAAAAAATGGGTCTGATCCTATGACAACAATTTTGAAGAGTTGCTTCAAACTCCACAAATTGCTTGACCATTCCTCAACATTTCCGTCACACCCCCTCACCTTTAAGTGACCCACAGCCTCTGGCTTTTAACAACACTTCTGAGCACCATCAGACACAGGGCTGAAGGGGAGAGGCCATAGACATTGCAGCTCCCACGACAAAGGAAGCATATAGAGGATTTCTAGCCAAGAAATCAAAAAACTATTCTTTGGAGAACCCTCATTCCCCCACCCCCTCTCTATGGTATTCTGGCAGATCAGCCAACTTCCTATCCCCAGCTCCACGTACAGTGATGTGGCTGAGTGAGCGGGACTATCAGTCTATCAGTGAGTCGGACCATCAGTGGGGCCCTCATGCTCAGCTTCACCATCTGGCAGTTATAAGACCAAATTTGTAGACCAAGTGCTCCAAGTGGTCTGGTACTGCTGCTGCGTGTGTGTGTGTGTGTATTGTTATGTGAATGTCCACCCATACAACCACAGAACAAAACCTAAAGTGCCGGAACGGGAAGTTGATTCAAGGACTCAGACCCACTAGAACCCACAACTTATAAAATACAGGCATGTAGAGGTGGAAGCACTCGAAGGGGATGAGAGATAAAAAAAAGATCATCAATTCATCAAATCTCCCTTTCGTCAATCCACCTGCTCATACAAGCTCTGACTGCATGCTCTCCTCTCATCTTTGACCTTTCCCGAGAGCAAGACAGAGGAAGCAGACCTCCATCAATCGCCGGCTGTGTGGATGGATAATAGGTGCAATGTGAAACAAGACACAGCCCACAGTGTTTTGAACCATTTGGCAGTCGCTGAGCATGTGGTTGTAATGAGCCCTGAGCCATTAAAGACCAGAAAGAAGCTCAAAGGGAAGTAAACAAGCCTCAAGTACCTTGATGCCTGCCAGAGCTCACAGATAAACATTATTACCACAATGACGTCAGATGCAGTTTGATAGGAGAAGTTAAGGCTTACTTTGGCCAGAGGTTGAGAAGTTTGATCAGATCGTGGTGACTCATACAGAGGAAACTACCATCAGAGCTATATTCTGTTGATGAAGTACGTTTTTTTCATTAGAAATGAAAATGTTTTATTGTAGCACAAACGCCCAGAAGGGAAGACTTCTCCTTCTTTCTTTTTTCACTTGCATCTTTCCCTCGTGTCTCTTTTAGGATCTGGCAGTTTCCCTCTCCCTGTCCTGGCTGGTGTGTGTATCCTTCTTCCCCTCCCTGTATCTCCTGAGTGTTTTCCAGGGCATGGCAATACAGTCACCCTCCTCATCATCAAATATACCTGATGTCAATCTGGCATACTACCACATCTAATCGCTGTTTATTTTTATCCCTGGTGCTTCACCCCGGTCTTCGTCAGATCGTTCATTTGCCCTCAAGATACTCAAGCTCTTGAATTCATGTGTGTAGAACCTTTTAGGCATTTTTTTGCTAAAAAGTTTAGATTGTTGCTCAAATCATCTCTCCTGTGCTCATGCTTCCAATCCAGTCTCTCCGTTGTCTGCCCCGCCTTGGACTGTTTTGTTTGTAATTTTCTGAAGACTCAAGCGGAAGTCTGGCTTTTTTGTTCATCTATAGTTTTTCGCCTGCCCACTCTAGCCTCAGTTTTTGTCACAGTTAGTTGTACCTGATCACCGTTTACACCGTGTCTAAGTTCTGCATTTTGGGTCCTTAAATCTAGTAAATTATAAATCTCTCACAACGAGAGGGTACGTCAGCTCCGATCTCTCCTCAGGTGCACAGTTGGACAAACTGGTCAGGTATTACTAGGTACTGGTGGAGTACTTTGCAAACTGTTTGACAGATGCCTGTACATACACAACAAATCTCAGTTTAGAGTTTTCAGATCAGTTTAGAGAACAGTTCAGATAGGAAGGCTGCAATGTTCAATGTTAATAATTTCCAAATTCCAAGGATAGTGTGCGACAAAACAACGGATTATTTCAATCAAAGTGCTCAAGCTCTACATTAGTGTCATAAATTTATTTTATCTGTTTGACCTGATTAGTAGTAAAGGACAAATTGTGTATAAAATCTGAATCATTGGGATACATTCTTTGAGGAACTTTTTTTCTGGCCAAAGTTGTGGCTCACACCTCCCAGTGAGTGGGTTTTCATTCAAATGCATTACAAATCTAGCCAAAATGTAAATTGTGCATGAAACAGTTTGATAGAAGGCCACTTAACGTGGTTGCAACTTCATACTTCATCTTGGATCATTTTTTTGTGGTCTATCCTCAGTGTCTCAGAGCCAGTGTTCCGCTGGGTTAATATACAGTTAGTTGTGGTGTGGGCAGACAGTGGTGGTGGTGGGTCAAATCCTCGCCCTCATTCATCACATATGGTTGTTCATCACCATCAATTGGATTTTGACAGCTTTATGCAAACCGTGAACCCAGAGATCAACTTCCTCCCGGCAGAGATAATGTAAACCATACCCACTTCCCTCTACCTGTACCTTCACCCTCCTCAATGACACTCAGTCACTCTATCCATCTTAAGGAGTAACATGAAACTGATCCCTGTGGACAAATCACATTATTCCAGAGCAGTAACAGGATACTAGGAAGAACATAAGTCAGCGCAGATAAAGTACAACTGAAGATGGGAGCTAAAGGGGTCATGTGAAGGTCGGACAATCTCAGATCAGTAAGACTGCAAACTCGATGTTGGACGGAAAAAGAAATGTGATGATGAGCCAATCAAAATTTGGGGGATTCCATCATTTCAAACCTAAAATATTATGTTAAAGAGTGTGGAGATAAGAATAGAAAAACCCAACATTACTTAATTATGTAACTTTGTCTGAAAACAATGTGCTGCTAAAAACTTTAATCTTGATGATGTTTTCCTACACTTGACATCTATTGCACTTCTGTCCGTCCTGGGAGAGGGATCCCTCACATGTGGCTCTCTCTGAGGTTTCTACGTATTTTTACCCTGTTAAAAGGGTTTTTAGTAGTTTTCCTTATTCTTGCTGAGGGTTAAGGACAGAGGATGTCACACCCTGTTAAAGCCCCATGAGACGAATTGTGATTTGTGAATATGGGCTATACAAATACAATTTGATTGATTAATTGATTGATTGTACTCTCCAAAATGCTTTTTAGACATTTTCAAAGCAAGAAAAATCTGTAACTTTTTTGATTTGATTGTGTGTCATATTCCCTGTGTGCATACATGAACATAGTTTTTTATGGCAGTGACAGTTTGCAGTGATGGACTCACCATACTTGTGTTAGGATCATAGACTGTGTATATAATGGACAGAGGGTCCGTGACGTCACCAATTGGTTTCTGCAGGGTCAGAATGAGGCTACTAGGAGGCGTTCCTCCGGCGCCAGCTGGCAGGTGCTGACTCCTCCTAGTTCCTCGCTAACCAATTAATGGGCAAGGACGAGGAGCGTGAGTGATGACTCACAGCTGAGCGACACCAGTAGAGCTGGTTAGCTCAGGCTACGGCGCTAGGCTACCCGCGAGATGCTAACCGGTTAGCCACGACATGCTACCCGCCTAGCGCTGTAGCTGCTCCGGCTGGTTGAGATCTTTACCATGAACTAGAGGTAAGCAACCTTGACACTATACAACAACAAAACCTATTGCTTTATCTATCATCATAATCATATGCTTACATGCCTCAAGTGGTTTTTAATATGTAATTGTTATAAAAGTTACAGTTTATTTAACACGTCTAATGAACAGATTGAAGCAAGTTAACTACAGAGTTGTGTGTTTGGTTGTGACTTGATTTTTTTATTTGAATAAGTTAATATCAATACGCTACATGTGTTAGTTGCATGTGATAGTAACTATGTTTCCCAAATGTTCTGATACAGGCTGGTATATCCACCATTATTATTCCCACCTCGTTTATTTAGCCTGTTATGGAATTTTAGAGTGAATTAGACAGTTTAGATATGATTATAATCTCCACACACCAGTGTTGTAAAACATTCTCACTAATTTTATAATTATGTTTTCACAGAGAGAAGTGGAGAGACCTGATGTGGACTCTTATCAACAGCTCTGTGGGTGATTATCACATTGAATATTACCAATGAGGTAGAAAGACATTTGTACAATGTTTTATTTCTTTAGTACTTTTATCCAAAGTGACTTACAATATGTGCATTTAACCATGAGGGTACAAACCCAATGAACACTTATTAGAACAATGTTTATCTTTTACTTTCTGATTTGATACACTTTTGATAAGAACCCAGTGTTTTATTTTTCTTCTTTGCCATAAGACAGAGAACACGGTCAGCACAGCTGTGTCCTTCAGGCTCGTCCGTCCCTAATAAAATGATAGGAAACATAAAAGTATGGCATTATTGTAGAGGAAGTGGTACTCATGAACAACGTTTGTATCCTTATTTTCTCTGGATATTCAACTATGTATTTGAATATGCTTTTGGATTAAACTGTGCACTACCAAAACAATGAATGTACAGTGTGGAGTTCTTCCACATCAAAAGTATTGCATATATTATTTAATACATTATGTATTTTGTACAATACTTTGCTTTGATTGTTTGTAAGTAATGAAAACAGGTCTGTACCTGGAGTCAGTGTTGAAGTGATGACTCAGTGTTCAGTCTGGTTGGATTCCAGTTGTGTCTCAAGTTGGACATCCTAGAGGAATATTCAACACAAATACACAGATATGTAAAGTCATACATGTGCGAGGCTAACTCCTAACAGACTTTTACATGGTCAAAATAAAAGTTTATTACTTAAAAGTTCATCAGATCATAGTCACTTCAGCTTAGGAAATAGGTGGGGGCCTCAGGTTCTCTGTGAGACAGTCTACTCTAGTAAAGTTACACTTCCTATAATTTATATATATTTAACACAATAATTCAGTGAAGACTGCCTGACATTATCGATGTAAAAACTGAAGGTAGCATACACGTTTAGTTTTCACTGTAAGACGTTAAAACACATCAACATCATTACTCTGAATAAAGAGCTTTAGGAGACGTAATGCTGTTTTAAACAGCTGCTCTTACAATGCAGATATGACTTTAAATACTCAGGTTTCACTTGATCGTAGTAAATCTGTTTCTGCAGAATAAGAATCTGTGTAACGTAGTCAAGTCAAATGGGTGGGCGAGTTAAACAACTTTACATAACATTAGATATCTTACCTGGAGCTAATTCTCCGGACACACAGTCGCCTGTCTCAGTTTAAAAGATTCATCATCAAACTCTAACGCTTTTCTCTGCTGTGTGGATCGGATCATGTCGGCTTATGTCGGTGTTTGTTGGTTTAATAAGTCCCGAACGGTCCCGTTAGCATCGCCAGTACTGTTAGTATCTTGCCTCCGGGCTAATGGAGATAAGCTAACTAGTCAGGTACAGAGGCACCTATACCTGCGAATCACTGCTAACACATAAATAAAATACTAAACTTTACTTACAACAGAAGCGGGAGCGCAGACGTCTCTAGCTTCTCTGTCAGGAGAACAAGACGAACATCAAACCGTGTTATTCATCCGAGATGTGAGTGGAAGCCTCTCCAAAGACTACGGTCACTGACGGGGTTAGCCTGTTAGCTCATGTGCAGAGTTGTAATGAAGGAAGAACCTCGTGATTGAGACTAAAACCAATTTTTTAACCATTCTGTAAACAGGTTTAATTCTGCTCTAAAGTCTTCCTTTTTAAACTTTGGGAGTCAATTGAGAAGAATTCTGAATTGTACAGCAACTAATTCACTTTTTCTCCCCCTTAGCTGTTCACTCATTTTTCACATGTATTTTCGGAGCTATCTCTGTCATGAGGAATTCTTGCTCACATGAAAATGTGTGACCACACTGACTGTATGCATCGACTGGTTCAATATCTTGTGTTGGTGTAGTACTCTTGGTTTGGTTGCAAAGAAGAGAAGAAGAAGACAAAATGCATGGAAACTTTTTTTGAAGAGAGAGTGGGCGAGGAGGAGATTGCCCAATACCCAAATTTGTACAACCTACATTTACAGACATAAGGACAGACAAGTTGGGGCGAATTCTTGGAGAGAAATCACAGCAACGTTTGGCCATGGTCAGAGTACTAACTCAAAGAAATGGCTGTTGACAAACAGCCTCATTACACATTACTGCCACCCGCTGGATAATGGAATGGTCGGGATGGTACAGATGCATGGAACACCAGAGCAAAGTAGACCCTCATTTGAATGGAACCATAGGCATGTATGTGTGACAAGAAAGAGTACACAACTCTCAGTGGACAGGCGACGCAGAGAGTAAACTTCAACCCTTAACAAGGTGCACCTGAGATAGCTGCTCACTCTCATCACTGCAGTGTTCAGTCTAACCTAAAAAAGTTGAACTAATCAAAAATTGTGTTATAACAACTTTAAACACAATGGGGGATGAATATATGTGAGCAAAACCACAATCAGCAGCAGAGAGAACTTACATACAGCACCTTTAATCTTGTCTGTGCAGTGAGAGCAGACATTGGCTGTATGATTCAGCCAGCTGGCACAACTTCATGGACAACTCCCACACTTCACACACATATGTCATACACATTGTCATAAACTTATATAAATATACACATTATCAAAAAGATAGATGAAACTTATGTAAGCAAGTGTGCAAGTATGCTCAATATATAAATGTGTATATGGCTGTCTGTTTAAAAGTAATATATATTTTAACTTTTCGAGGACAAAAAAAGTACACAGGGCATGATTCTGTTTTTCATCTATTCATTATATTCTTTAGAAGTATTCAGCGTGCTTGATGGACGTCCTCGGATGGGAATTCCTGCGGATATTGGCAACAGATATCAGAACTGCATATCCCAACAGCATCATCTAGTTGTTCAATGAATTGAGTTGAATTAAGAATTAAATTTTGGGGCATGCACACCAGATCGGCCATCATCGGTTTGCAGTTTTCCCCCTCAACTTAAATTATGTGAAATTGTGACAAAAGGAGCCGGTTCATAGGACTGATTATTCGCAACCATCACAGGAAAGGAGCTCACTGATGCATTCCAATGCAAGGTAGTGAGCTCCCCCTTTTCATGGAAAAACTCTAAGCCAAGTACCTTAAGTCACAAACTGAAATGTTGTCATGTGCCAGTGGAGCCCGGCTAGCGTTAGCTCGCTCGTCCAAGGCCATGTTGCGAGACTCCCTACATGGGCATGGTGCGACTATGACATCTATTTCGGTTTTAATCCCATTCGACGCACTCTAGCGTATTGTTTCTGAAATAGAGGAACCACAAAATCGCGGGAGTTGAGTTTTTGGGACGGTAGACATGCCAGATACCCAAATTAACGTGTAGAAGCACTACAAAAGTGGAAGTTTCATAATATGTCCCCTTTAAGTTATATAATATGAAATAAATCTTACGGTATCTTTTGTCAGTCCGTTAGACAACACATGGTGAGCCAATTTAAGGAACCAATGCTCTGATGTCCAAAACCGTACAATAGTATGAACTTCCTCTGAAATGGATACTGAGGTGAGCGAATTGTGTCATGAGGGGAAACCAAAAACTAAATAGGAATGGCAAGGGATAAATGGGAAGACTGTAGGAAAGGAAACACTAAAGAAAGACAGACATGTCCATTAAAGCTGCCATCAAGAAACTTGACAAGATTCCCAGTTGCTGTGTCAGTGACCACTCACCACTCATTTCCTTTCCTCGCTCTTCCTCTCCTCTAACTGTCTCTCACCAGTGATTGTCTCCCCTCATTCCCCAACCTGCAAAGTCCATCAGGACCTGGAAAGAGGGAACCCAGTCCCACACACACACATCACAGCCCCTGAAAAACAATCCACCTGAACAAAAGAAAGACAGCTGCTAAGGAGCAGGGAATTTAATCTGAAGAGCCTGGACGCCGCCATAAAAGAAAGGACAGGTGGGGGTGCTCAGTTCAACCACAAGAAAGGACTTCCTATGTATGTTACAGACTTAAGGTGACTGAAATTGTCTCTCATCACTAAATCTGCCATATATACTCCCATCTGGGAATGGTTAAAGTTCCTCCACATGTTCTGGAAGAGCTTTTTCAAGATCATGTCTGAGGTTTTAGGTGTAGCTATCGCTCCCTGCCCGCTCACTGCTATTTTTGGGGTTCCTTCAAACTATTCAGAATTCAGTAAGCAGAAATTAAATGTTTTAGCATTTGCCTCTCTGATTGCCCGCAGGCGTATTCTTCTACAGTGGAAACTGCCCAAACCGCCGGCAGAACAATCATGGCAGACTGACCTAATGTCATTCCTTAAATTAGAAAAAATCAAATTTTCACTTCGAGGGTCAACGGAGAAATTTTTTACTATATGGCAACCCCTCATCTCATATTTCGATAATGTAGCTACAACTCCTACGGTGTAGAGGTGAACAACACATTATGTTTTTTTTTTTTTTTTGTCCAGCTGTGCTCTTACATCAATGTGAATGTACAAATGTAAGGTGGTTGATGAGATATTCTGTTTGAAAAGGAAAGACCAACTGGGGTGGGGGGTGGGACAATGTTTTGTATGTTTTCTACTTGTTGGTTTGTCTGTTTGTATGTTTGTTTATATTGCAAAAAAAAACAAAAAAAAAACATGCATCTATTTGTAAAGGTCATGTAACATGATGTGATGTGTTTCAATAAACAGATTTATAAAAAAAAAAAAAAAAAAAGTTCCTCCACACTTGGGCAAACAATGAAAAACAGGTTGTGTTTAAAACCAATCTAATCCAAAAGCTCCATTTATAACAAATATATTAAATAGAAATACTTAGTATAGTGACCCATTACCTTTTTGTTAGGGGCACCTTTGAAAAAATCAGGACAAAACCTCCCTTAAACTAATGTCCATAACAAAGTATTTCATCTCAAGTGATGGTTTGCTTCATGCTGCTCAGAGAATATACCTATAATGCTTTATTAATCCTTAGTTGTTATTATGGCAAGAACTTTAAAGATCAGGTTAAAATAACACATTTTCATAGTAAATACAGTGGATATCCGTTATAATGATCCACCATTTATATGAATATACAAATGGGTTTAAAATATTTGGCTTACAGTGTTCATTTTGGGTCTTTCATACACCTTTAGACCCTAAACGTTTTTTTGTTTTTTAACAGTTTTGGGGTCAGTAGGTTCACTGCTACTCACCTTGTCTCTGTCATTCGTGGTCCCCACTACCAACAATATGGAGCGAACCGATCACGCCTGCAATCTCGTCCAGTACTTCATGCATTGTCTTAAGTTAACAGAATCCATTGTTTTTCTGATGACACTGTTTGTGTGTGTGTATCAGTGTGTGTTTGCGAGAAAGGGGAAGAGAGCAGAGTCAGGACCAGCTGAATTATAAATGTAAGCAGCTCTGAAGAAAGATGTGACTCATTTAATTAAAGTATGGATGATTATGTGATGATCAGTGTTGTGGTGTCATTTCAAACAAATCGATGTTCATGCATCAGCTGAGTCGGTGTCGGTATGTTTCTCTTTGTGGTGGGTCAGCTTGAGAGAGAGAGTATTAAAAAAAATATTTAAATGATTTCCCCCAGATCATAAAGTACTTAATTTTAGTGGCAAATTACACTCAAGACAGCTCCACTTCTGACCCATTTTGTATTATAGGCTCTGTTGAGTGCTTTTTGCTACTATACATTAAATTAAGGATGTTAAATTACCTAGAGTACCATTTCTCAACCAGCTCTGTGGGCATTTGCTGGTATTGCAGGGTGACCAACGTTAATTATACGTAATTTGTTTTCATTAAAAGACAAATTAGCCACTAGAGTTCTTTACATCACAAAACAATCATGAGATTATGAGGCTGGGAGCGTGTGTCTGAAGATGCTTTCCTGAAGACAAAGGCTGACTGCTGAGCCTGCACCTTGTCAACAACAGCTGCACAGTGACAGCAACAGCAGGCCTCTGTCAGTGGAAGAACAGGATCCATTCAACCCTAACATGGCTCTGCACGCACCAACACTTTCACTGTTTTCACACGTTATACACTTAAGAGAGTAGACAGCTGTTTTGATTTAATCTAAAATGTATCTTTTAATGCTACAACACTTCTGGAGTCCAGTACATGAAGCAGCTACAACGTGTTCTGTCTGCAGGAAGGGCTCTGTCACGTCTCCATATTTTAAATGTAGCTTGACGTGCAAAACTTGTGCGTTTTACAGCCTTCTGTACTTGAGCAGCCAGATGTATCAAGCAGGGAAACAAGTTAAAGCTGTCAGCCTAGTATCTGTCAAAACGCTGTTTTGCGACCGCATGATAATTGTAGTCGGTACTTCCACTACCAAGACATACGTCGAAGACACACACAGTTGCTGGGCCCTGAAGTCTGTTTAGCATGAGGGCCTCTTAGAAGGAAACAAGGATGTAACATAGTTGTATGAATGTCGACAGCTCTGCTGGTGCAGACTCTAATTTCCAAGCACAAGAACAGGGCTCCCAGGAACGTGTACTTTAACAGGCAGATCAGCGGTACAACGCTGCTCTGCCTTGACCTTTCTGTTCAGTTGTTGTTGGTGTGGATGCATCTATCATGACAGTTGTTCCTTTCTAAACAGCAGAGGTCTGCAGTTTAAAAATCTTTTTAGAAGGCAGTGTGACCCCAGCTACATCATCGGGCTTGACCTCCGCTCACCAAAAAAAGTGGCTTGACACATAGCCACCAGTCAGAGCTGCCTCAGGACATACGCAAGAGGTGGGAAACAGACCATTCACACCATGACAATCAGTAATAATAGCACTGAGCAATTTGAAACTTCATTAACAGTGCATGTAAATGATGGGTCATTGCCCTCTGCGCTCCTCCCACACAAATTACAGCAACAGCATTACATGTGGGGGCATTGTTATTCCACCTTTATCCTTGCAGCGAAGGTTGTAACAGCCAAAGCTTTTTTTGTATAAAAGGGAGAGAGAGAAAGAGATGTATGCTGTTGTGCACATTACGCCTCTGGGGCCGCATTGACCGGTCTCTGTTTGATTAAGTGTAAACAAATGAAGCAGACATAGTGATGGATCATGGTAACATCTGTATCTCGGTTTAAAAGGGGTTATAGCAGGCAGAGACAATCTCTACTCTCTCCATGTGCACATGTCTTCACAGAATCAGTCACTTTCTCAGCAGCTTTAATTATTGTTCTCCGAAATACATTTTTCCTCCTGTAGGGGAGATATTTTTTAATTGATTTTTGTAGTGAAGGTCACTACCATTCATTTCCACAGTTGAGAGATTTGTTTCCTAAGGCATTGCGGGGTATCATATACTTTAAAGCATATTTACATTTGTATGTAGTAGCCCACATACCAGTGTTGCCTTTACACATGTAAATTCATCATAAAAGCAGGAACTTTATATCACATATTACTCCTGGAGTAGCAGACATTACTGTAGCTTGATTGCTACTTCTGTCTGTAGAATATAATTATGAAAGAACATAATTCTGTAGATGAAGAACCTAAAGTCCAGTATGTACTGTATATCCAGTTTTAAACCTGCCTGTTTGGAATGGGCTGTTCTCCTGTTCTCTGTTAATGATTCAGAGCTACTTCAGAATGATTCCTTGTCATTAGTGAGTTATCTTCAAACAGTTCTACTATATACTGTCACTCTTTATTGTTTGTGTGCTGGACGATATGTGCAGAGTTGTCTTTTATAAAGGGTCTATGTTGCAGAGTGAAGTTTCAAACATTGTGTTCACCCTACCTGGTTTATCTGCAATGAAGATTGTATAGTCAATGTTTTTAATAAAGTGGAACTGACTTTGGGTCAGTTTCACTTTATTTTACCATATGAGAATGTCTGTGTCATTCCCATATGTTAAAATAAAAATAATCAGATTTTCAAAATGATCTGGCAGTTGAAGACAGCTGCTGTAGTTAATGCAAGTAGGTAGAAGAAGATATGTTCTACTTGGTCCACACACTGAAAGCCCCCTGCCGGTCGCCTGTTCATTCATTTCCTTTATTAATATTGACCGATCTACTAAGAATACAAATGGTGTGAACCAATAAGATGAACCATCCCAAATTATAGCAGAAATAGAATAAAAGCATGCAGCCCTTCACAAAGCAGTAAAAGATTACCTAAAAGAAAAGATTTCATCAGTACATTACTCCAGGGTTCAGACTAACGAGTGGCATTTGTGTCTACGTGACGCCTGTTTGAACGTGCACCTGTTTTTAAACACACTGTGGACTAATCCGTTGCTCACGCAGCCCATATTAGTGGACTGCGAGCTAATTGTGGCTTCAGCTGACTCACAGAGCCCACTGTGTTTGATGAGAACCAGGCCTGTTAGAGTAAGCACCAGGCACCCAATCAGTGACTGTGAGGTAAACACCAGTGCTCATGCCGTGTTGTTATGATGGATATCAGCTGCGCGCCGGCGCTGCAGAGGACCGACACAACTCACAATGCACAAATGCAATTGTAAGCCACATCGTGTCCTGCAGGGAAGATGATACATCAAGGCTTTGGTCGTGTCCTGGAAGTTTTCCACTGCCTGCTGCGGGCATCACAGCTTCAAACGCCTGATGTCAAAGAAAAAAAAGGTCAGACAAATCTGTCAAAAAGAAGGATTTGCAGAGAAAGTGAGAACAGCTTGGGAGTGTGTGGGTTTCAGCAGTTACAGTGGACACACTGAGGCCTAAAGCAGTCAGACCTGAGACCTTTCAGAAGGCTCAGAACGTGGAATATATTTTCACTGTATTACGCAGTGTTGCTTTCAATAAAATATGTTATCCACATGTTGCAGACAAGTGTCGTTTTTAGGATTGTAGTGCATTCGGACAAAGGACAGCAGGTTTACATAAAATGTCTCTTGGTTAATGGAAACAACTTGAATGAGGCTTCATTTTACGAGTGTCATTTGATAATAATTTCCTGGTCTGAAATAACTTTAAACTGCTGCTAATTATGAGGAAAAATAAAGAAAAGGTTCTGGGACTGTTAAAGGGATAGTTTACCCACAAATGAAAAATTCAGTCTTTACTCACCCATCAGCCAAAAAACTAAAATAAATTAACTAATCAGTGGCAACAAGCATTACTCCCCCAAGGTTATAATGGGCATTATTTATTGAAACTATATTAAAGAAGTACTTTTTCAACTGTATGGATTACTGATATGGGAGAGCGGGGTAATGTGGGACATTTTTTACATTTAATCCCCTCTACGCGAGCTAAACTGATATATCAGTAAAATTTACACATTTCCCATTAATTCAGGATGTTTTCTAGCAATGGAAATTATCAGAATGTCTTCAGGACAAAGGGCAGTGAAAATATGATTGTTTTAAAAAAAGTGGTCTTGTGTCCCACTTTACCCCAGCTACGGGGTAAAGTGGTCCACTTACTTTTTCCACTTTAAAACTACCATAGTTAAAATCCCGACAGCTAGATTGACAACCACTAATATCGGACTAGTAACAGAATCATTGGGATTGGTCAATTAAGCACATTTATGATTATAATGATTCATGTGATCTCTTGCACACCCTAGCTTACCGGCACATTGTTTCTCTGTCCAATTGGCAGGGACAGGGGTATTGATTTTCTCTGCGTATTCAAATGCCAGTTCACGGCACTTAACTGGAACCATGGCCATGGAACTGGTCAGCTAGTTGTTTCTTAGAGTTTGGCAAGCTCCTCCTCCATCTCATCTGTGAATATTCTCTTTGCCTCAGCTACTGCACCCCAGGCTACTGATGTTACTTCCCCGTTCTCTTTTTTCTTTATGAATCTTTTTAGGGTTGTCTTATCAATATTTCTATCCGTTCCAGCTTTTCTTAAGGACTTCTTTCCTTGCATGACCTCAGCGGCTGCACTCTCCATCTATGCGAGGGGTGTTTGGCCACAGGTTGTCTTCCTGGTGTAGTTTCTTGGCATGATGGCTTTTCTAAAATATTTATGACATCAAAAATAAAACATATAAAATGTAATATAACACTAAAATATGTTTAAGACTAAACTTAACTTGTGCTTCATGGTGGGGTAAAGTGAGACACTGTCCCACTTTACCCCACAGCATTTGTCCCACTTTACCCCGAAGCCCCAATTTTAGAAAAACAACATCTCTTATCAATTCAGGCTAATCTTCAGCTAGCATCAATCACATGGTTTTATATGTTGGAAGTTCATCAACATGTATGATATAATTGTTTCTACCTGAATCAATTTGTTTTGGCAGTTGATTAAGTTCAAAGCAAGAAAATGTACTTTTGCATGCAAAAAACACATTTTTGTGAAAAAACATACTTTCCACAACACCTGCACCAACTTATCCTTCATTGCAAGGGGGGAATGGGAGGGGCTTTTCAACATAATAATCACATGACCACAAATGTGTTCCGTTGCCTAGATACAGGGGGTGTTTCACATCACCCGATGTCCCACATTACCCCGCTCTCCCCTATAAATGCAATGGATACAAGTCTTGTCCAAATAACAGACATATATGTAACTCAACATTATAACACTATGTAGGATTTGACTGTTGTATTAGATCGATGTATACTTACCATTTTGTCAGCTACAGTGATATGTAAAGTGATGTGAAAAAGTATTTGCCCCCTTCCTGGTTTCTTATGTTTTTGCATATTTTTCACACTTAAATCGTTCAGATCATTAAACCAATTTTTATATTAGACAAAGATAACCCGAGTAAATATAAAATGCAGTTTTTAAATGATGATTTCATTTATTAAGGGAAAACAGCTATCCAAACCTACCTGGCCCTATGTGAAAAAGTAATTGCCCCCCATGATAAATCATGAATGAATTGTGATTAACAAAAATTTTTGGAAAGCTGAATTTAATTTCACTAGCCACACCCAGGCCTGATTACTGTCAGACCTGTTGAATAAAGAAATCACTTAAATTGAACCTGTCTGACAAAGTGAAGTAGGCTACAAGATCTAGAAAAGCAACACATCATGCCGCGATCTAAAGAAATTCAAAAACAGATGAGACACAAAGTATTTGACATCAGTCTGAAAAGGGTTACGAAGCCATTTCTAAGGCTTTGGGACTTCAGTGAACCACGGTGAGAGCCATTATCCACATATGGAGAAGACTTGGAACAGTGGTGAACCTTCCCAGGAGTGGCCGGCCTACCAAATTACTCCAAGAGCACATCGACGACTCATCCAGGAGGTCATAAAAGACCAGACAACAACATCTAAGAAACTGCAGGCCTCATTTGCCTCAGTTACGGTCAGTGTTTGTGATTCAACAATAAGAAAGAGACTGGGCAAAAATGGCTTCCATGGGAGAGTTCCACGGAGAAAGCCACTGCTGACCAACACAGCATTTCATAAAAACAACATCATAACAACAGTCAAACATGGTGGTGGTAGTGTGATGGTCTTGGGCTGCTTTGCAGCTTCAGGACCTGGACTACTTGCCATAATTGATGGAACCATGAATTCTGCTCTCTACCAGAAAATCCTGAAGGACAATTTCTTTTTAGTTTTTAGAATCGTGAAGTGCCAGTTATATTATCTTCTGTGGGAGTTCAACGCTGTTTGTTATTTTGTGGTCACCCTGCAAAAGTTGTGCTGTAATATCATTGGGGAGTTCAGAGTCCAGAGATAATAATTCCAACAACTTTTCAAGTCTTCTACAGGAGGAGAAAAGACACCAGGCCTTGTGTTCAGGCTGGAAGAGAACAACGCAGAGTCTGGAGACAGGATCGATGAAGTAAATATTTTTTTTATGACTTTGTTGTGAGGTGTAATTGAGACCGTCCCTGAGCCGAGTCGAGAACAGGGCTTTGGCCAGAACAGTGTGGAAACCAACAGAGGCTGGAGCAGAGCCTGAAGTGTGATCCAGAGAAGCAGCGTTTTCCTGAAGAAAGCCAACTGAGAAGGTGGACGAGGCAGGAGGGAGTGATGATGCAGGCAGGAAATACCACAGAGCAACCATGTTCACACTTCTCCGCTCCTCTGCTCTGTTCACTGGTTACCAGTGGCTGCCCCCATCCGTTTCAAGACAGCTGCGAAGGGATCGGGTTCAGTCTACATCTAGGACACGGTTAAACCTTACACTCCAGCCTGTCCGTTCCACTGTGCATCGGCAAATCGGTTTGTTGCTCCCTCACTGCAAGCTAGCCACTCCACAAAATGTAATGTTTGCTGTCCGGGTTCCCAAATGGTGGAACGAGCTCCACACTGACATCAGGACCGCAGTAAGTCTAAACATCTTCCGCCACAGACTGAAGACACATCTTTTCTGACTAAACCTTAGTTAAGATGATGATGTCTAATAACCATTGTCAACTCTGGTGTTTATATTTAATAAATACAAATATAAAATTGAGTTGAGTTGCACTTATATATTGCACTTAAAAGAAGCACTTGTAGTTTGGCTTTTTTGAAGACTAACGTAATTACATGACTCTTGCTGTTCTGGGTTTGCACCCTCATGGTTGAATGTACTTTTTGTAAGTTGCTTTGAATAAAAGCTTCAGATAAATTATATGTAATATGAAATGTTGCGTTTTTGTGTGACTCTTTAAACAGATTTAGGTTCCCACAATATTAGGAATACCTGAACAACGCACACACACTTAAATATACAAGCATTTCATTAACCTGAGGGCTGATGACAGGTCTATGGCACAACCTCTTGCATGAGGCTGCACCTAATCCACAAAACAACCAGACGTACACAACATGTAATATAGATATATTGTGCCTTTTCAGTTTTTCTAATTTGTTGTGTGGATTTTCTATCTATGCTCTCTCCAGAGTTCTAGCTGATAATTCCTGATCATTGGTATTTCATGTGACATTAAGATGCCCCTCATTTGTGAAATGCACACCTAGCATCTACAGTAGACTGGCAATCAACAATCAATTAGAGATAGCATTTAATGCACCAACAATGCTCCTGCCCACACCTTAAATCAAAGACCAACACCCCAACCGGTGCTGAGATGGACACCAATGCATTTGTTTTTTAACAATGTTGGTGCTGGACTTGAAAATCAATCAATCAATCAATCAAATTTAATTTGTATAGCCCATATTCACAAATCACAAATAGTTTCATAGGGCTTTAACAGGGTGTGACATCCTCTGTCCTTAACCCTCAGCAAGAGTAAGGAAAAACTACTAAAAACCCTTTTAACAGGGTAAAACTACGTAGAAACCTCAGAGAGAGACACATGTGAGGGATCCCTCTCCCAGGACGGACAGAAGTGCAATAGATGTCAAGTGTAGGAAAACATCATCAAGATTAAAGTTTTTAGCAGCATTGATGAGGGTAAACATTTTGAAGAATAACTTCAATACTATATGTCAAGCAGTCCTGCTGCATTCATAGTCTATGGTCAGAAGCCAGCAAGATCATGATCCATCATCCAGATCGGATCCACTATAGTCCACAGTCATTGTCCACTGCCGCTTATTAGGATCCATCATCAGCCGCGGACCTCGGTCGTGGTCCATCACCATTATATGATGCCAACGCGAGTGAATTGTGTCCGTTTGAAACTCGCACAGACACTTGCATCGCATTTGGAGCTGCTCTGCACGAGTTGTAACATAAGGCCCTTTATCTAATATTTACAATCTAACATATACCAGTGAGCATGAAAGGAACCAATAAAATCCATATCCAGAAAGTGCGTGTGGAGTGGTACGATGAAAGCAGTTCACACAGTGTTCCTTTAACAGCAGTGTTTCACACTTGCCTCGAATGTTACATTGTTTATGTGTTAACTCATCTGCCAGCTGAATCTAAAGCACCTTTCCTCCCCACATGGTCGGCAGATTTTAAAGTCGGACACAGATTGCTTTTATAGGGACATCTTAATACTGGGTAATAAAGCAGTTGTGCTTTTTACGAGAAGATGCTGCGAGTTTTCAGTCTTCATCACCCTAAGGAGAAAGCAGCTGATGTGTTCTACATTCATACTAGAACTGTTTACACACCAGTATTCTCTCTCGGTGTTGAAAATGGTGAGTATACTTATTCAATCAGGACTTACTCATGTTAATTCAACACACTGAGGATGAAATAAATGCTCTACCAATTTTACACAGGCTGGCCAGTCAAGTCATCCATTTAAGTACTTCTCAACACATGGATACAGTTTCTTTTGTTGTTCTGCAGTAGCTTTGTCAAGTCTGTTGACAGTTAGTCAGGTAATGATTCATCAGGGATATCTAATTTGGAAAGAAAGCCTATCAAAACTGGGATATTCATTAATCAGGGAACTTTTGGGATTTGTACAAAACTGGCTAAACTGTCACACACCGACATACAAGCATCAAGGTAAATTCTTCATTGTACCTCTGTGGACATTTCATTGAAGAGAAAACATCAAAACCTGCCTACCAAATGTATATCTTTAAACTTTAAAACATTGACACACCTCTTCATTATGGGGAAAACGGTTTCTTCTAATCAATGTTTAGTAGTTTTGGAGTTGAGTAGTTGAGGATTAAGGAAAAAGGATGTCACACTTTGTTAAGCTCTTTGAGACAAAAGGCTTATTGATATTCGTCTTAAAACTATTAACAGTTGTAAAGAAGGCTGGAAGTCTGTGTCTCTATCTCTGGGTGACTCGTGACATGAGTCTGTTGGTAGTCAGAATGTTCTCTGCTGCACCAGTAAATGCAACTATGACGTCCGAGTGTAGTCACGCACCTTGGTGTAAACGTCTATGACATCCCAGCAAGTTGATCCACTGGAGGTCAGCACAAACAAGGTTTTAAAAATTTCACGTGATAGCGGTAAATATCGATATCAACTTCTCCACATGCAACAATGAAAGGATGAATGAAAAGGCCGTAAGGCAAACACACACACACACACACATGCACAACAACTCATACAAAGGCCAGACCAGAGGAAGGTACAGCCGGCCCTTTGGGGGGAAGCACTCTGGGTGACCCAGGCTTCGAGGCCCGCCTCAGACAGAAGAGCCAAGACGTCTGCCTGCCTCATCTACCATCCCCCCACAGAGGAAGGCTGAAATATTACAGGGCTTTTACTCTGCTTCCTCAACCTGCTACACTGGAGGCTCTGTGGATGACATCACAAATGACACAACACTAGATATGTTTAAGCAATATTTTTTTGCTTGTTTTGTTGTGAGGAGGGGAGATGTCAAGTGTCAGAGTGGGATTGATTTGTTGATCCAACTGCTCGTTCATTCCCGATGCATAATATATAAAGTCTGTTGGGATTTTAAATTTTAGCTTGTCTGTGTGTGTGTGCCTGTGGAGATGTTTATGGAACGTTACTCTGAACAAAGGCAGGAGCAGTTTGGGCCAGATATATGGCCTTCAAACAATGACTTTAAATAAACCGTTGCTGCTTAGTGTTAATCTTGAAGTTAGTTAGAAATGTGTGTGCGTCACATCGCTGGTCAGTCTCACACCTGTCTTGATTAAAGGTCTGATAAGAGCTGCTGCCTGTTGTGAGACTATGAATCTGTGACATTAAATACACTGTACTTTAGCTTGTTCTCAATACCTAACTTTTTATATGAAAGCATCTCTCCCTTAGCTTATTATAAACCTTAGAAATTTGCTGCCCCAGGTTCTGGAGGGAAGATAGAAAGGCGTTGTTTTGGTTAGGAGGATGCGAATGTTTACACAAACAGAACATACAGCCGATAGAGCAGGAACACAATATTCTTTACACCAATGAACAACAAGACTGACCCACAAGGCGTCAGCCGAGTCAAGGCTTCTTTATGTAACACAAAATCGAACTGTCATGGTAGGGAGATTAGTCCGGCAACTATCAGAGAGGAGCGTGACTGGGAGCGGCTCCTTGTCACTTCCTGGTTCCTGTGCCAAGAGGCGTGGGACTATGTCTGTGTACCAACAAGGGAGAACCAAAATAATTTGCGGCGACTCCCCTTCATTACTTTGACCAACCAAATGAAACCTTCTTTTATAAAATATTACAAACGCCTCCTTTTCGGCAAGACTCTTGACTGCCCCGGTATTGCTAGAAGGCCGGGGCAGTGTGTTAGGTGCCCATTGCTTTGCTGTTTCTTTTGATGCCTTTTCATTCCTGCAACGAGTGCTGGGAGTGAGCACTCACTTAAGCTCAGCCGGGCAGTGGATGCTATTTTTTTTTTGTAATGTTCATGCAGTTGCAGTGTCTTTAAATTGGAGAAAATAATCAGTCAGGCATACGTTCAGGATTAGGATCCGTACATCATCACTACACAAAAAATTGTTCTATTTACCCAAGCCTTTTTTGAAGGGGCTATGGGTTATTTAGATGAAGAGCATAACTGTGATTGAAATCTTTATTCACTTTATTCACTATATTCTACCTATTACATCTCACCCAACAACTAATCTGAGCACTGGACTTGGAGCTGGGGAAAGACGGTGGGAGAGCTACTAGTCATTCTGTGTGCTGCCACTTTATGAAAACAAGACGAAACAGACCATGCTCTCTTGAATCTCACATGTATTGTTACTCTCTATGTTCTCTACAGGAAAAACTTACGGTTGTGTAAAATGAAAGTTCATAGTGGACATTTAATATTTAATATTTATCACAAATATGCTTTTCCAAAGGGAGCTCACAGTTCATCCCATGTTGTGTCACAGCTCAGACAGATGTTTCACAGCCGCTCCGCAATATTATGTTTAAGCTGTGCAGAGAACTAAAGAGAGGCTCTGATCCCACACACACTGTGGGTGAAGGTAAGATGCCCACTGTTCCTAATGAAGCATCCTGGAGAACAAAACATATAAACTTAGAAAACAGGGTACAGAGTTGGGAATTTTATCACTGGGGTGGAACCAGTTTCTATAACATAGTTTATTTCAGTGCGTTACAAATAATTCTGGCGTACTGTTTTTTAGACAAATGTGTTGTACAACTTCATAGCAGAAAAATTCAAGCTGATGTAAACGACAATATGATAAACTTGACAGTTGGAATGTCTAATTCAACAGCTAATCTCCCCTGAACTCAGTTTATTTTCAATCTACTTCAAATCCTTCTTATTATAGTATTACTAGTGTAGTGGCCATGCTAAACCTGCCTCTTTCAAATGGGCTGTTGTCCTGTGTTAATGCTCCTGAGCTACTTCAGAATTATTCCTTATTCCCATTTGATAGTCCTCCTCAAACAGCTCAACATAATGTCACTTTTTTAATGTGTGCGGAGTGAAGTTAGAAAACGTTGCAGTCATCCTACCTGGTTTAGCTACAATGACGAAAAAAAT
This sequence comes from Pleuronectes platessa, assembly GCF_947347685.1. Taxonomy (NCBI): domain Eukaryota; kingdom Metazoa; phylum Chordata; class Actinopteri; order Pleuronectiformes; family Pleuronectidae; genus Pleuronectes; species Pleuronectes platessa. The sequence continues at coordinate 3,618,965 of NC_070637.1, read as the reverse complement.
ATGTATTACTGTTATATGTGGCATGAATGATTTGATGAAAATGTTTTCATTCATTACATTTCAGCTTTTTCAGAGGTGTTAAGCAACTGACCCAAGTTTACAACTTTTCAAAATAAAAGCTCTGTAACTCAGCGAGAATGCGTTCCACTCACAGACAGATAGACGGACAGGTAGTAAACTTAATAGAATAAGTAGGTAGATAGTGAATAAAGTGACTTTTTATAAAATTACATACATCCATTATTTTTTGAGTGAAAGATTGGGACACTCCACATGTTCATCTTTTTGTCTTTGCATGACATGTCATGAAGTCATGATTTGTGTGAGTACATGTACATGTTTGGGGTATCACATTCAGGGCACAGATGCATGGCTTTCTCATGGAAAGGTTTTATAGCACTGGTACAATGTTTCACAGTTTTATCACCCAATATAAATTTTGATTGTTGGCCTACCTCTGTTCACAATAGTGAGAGAAATGTGCATGGGGGCAAAGAAACACCATGACCTACTCTAGGTAATGCTCTGTATATATACAGACGTGGACAAAATTGTTGGTACCCTTACGTTAAAGAAAGAAAAACCCACAATGGTCACTGAAATAACTTGAAACTGACAAAAGTAATAATAAATAAAAATGTACTGAAAATTAACTAAGGAAAATCAGACCTTGCTTATGAATTGTGGTTCAACAGAATCATTTAAAAAAACAAAAACGAATGAAAAGGGCCTGGACAAAAATGATGGTACCCTTAATAATATTTTGTTGTGCAACCTTTTGAGACAATCACTGCAATCAAGTGATTTCTGTAACGACTTCTGTGCTTTCATATTCACATAGGAGACAGAAATGATTTGATGCAGGTGAAACAAAACAAGGTTGAACCAGACAAACACAAAGCCTGAAACATAAAGACACATTTTGAACCTTAAGGAATGAAATAAAAGATTCATACCAAACATGAGCTCAGTGTTGAGTCTCAACGAGTCCGAAAAATATTTTAACTGACTGAAAGCAGGTTTCACTTTCTCAATATGTATCAAAAATAGTAAATACATTTTAGATAAAATTTGTAACACAATTAGATTAGCAAAAAGGGAAACTTTTCAAAGCCATTTGTATATAGACCTACCAAATGCTAAAAAATGTTTGTCATTTATACTAATACATATTGGAGAATGTTCCTTTCTGGAATAAACAGTGTGTAAAGATTGAAATTTAATCAAATCTATTTAAAAATATAAACCTGCATATACATGGTGCTTGCGTAGCTTCTCCGTGTGCAGGCTAACTCTCTCACGTCGGCTCAAACGTCCCTTCTACTCTCTCAGACTGTCTATGAAATGATAAAAGGACATCTGCCAAACCACTAATGATACACAGCTCCCCTATTACCCACAAGACTATTCACCACCGACCTCCGCAGTTCAACTAATGAACTTTCATCCTCCCAGTTTGAAAAAAATACAGAAATTGTTCAAAATCCATTTGTCAAAAACCACATAATTGCCTCCCAGAGGGATAGGCTTGTTAATAACATCAGAATTTTAGCATCTCTGAAATAGTGTCTTGTAAAACAGATGGGAAGAACTTGGATTCTGCACCAATTTTATGACAGTTTTCCCTCAGGGTCAAGCAGTTGGAACCACAGTCACACACAGTCACTTATATTCAACTTGCTTTTCTCACTAAACGAAAAAACTCTATCATCTGCTCGAATAAATTACATCCACAACAGCAAAACAAAGCAATAATAATCACATTCTGTCATTAGCTCAAAAGCCCTCCTCTTCCTGAGCTGCCTGCCATCAGGAATTTTATTCAAGAATAAAGTTTATGACATGTTTTTCTATCAGAGTCCCACGCTCTGGCCCCATTCTGCTCCCAATGTCTACTACTTGCACGCACGGTCTTCCCTTTTTCCCTCGCCCACCATTTTCTGTCTGGAGAAGCAACCTCACCAACAGACTGATACAGTAAGACGCTCTAATGACTGCAACAGGAGACCCATCTCCCCGTGTGCCAGTTGTACAACTCAAACATTATTGTTACATTATAGACCTCAAACTCATTCCACTGATGTCAAATCTTGTGGCTCAGCTTCTTTCACTGCGTTCACATCTTGCCAACTGACATGCAGTCCTATGGTGTGGTCATCTCTCCTTTAGACATCTCCATCGTGGTCGTTTGCCACCTCAGAGTTCTCATCAATGTGTCCTGCCATCTGTTCATCCTCTCTGGTCCATGAGGCCCCCCTTCTACCAGGTCAACTCTTCTTCGTCCTCCAGTTTACCTGCCTGTGTCTGAAATACCCTTCTCCTAAAGTCCTTAGCACCAGAGACATCCTCTAGGGATTCCCAAAAATGTCACCCTCTGACCCCCAAACTAATGACCCTAGAATATTCAACTGAGCTAGTTCAGATCATCCAATGTGCGCATGTCTCAGTGTTTTCCTGTGGTGCTGTAAATTGTGCTGCTACTAATGCTGTGTTACTCTGTCATAATCACTTTAGGGGTTATTTATTTTAAAGTTTACTCTATTTTAATGACTATCTTTTTTAGTAGTTATGGCTAAAATACTCTTATTACTAATTGCTATATATTTTATTAGGTGTCTGGAGATCATCGACTTTCCCTCTCAGTGGCACATATGGGACCACTTGGGGGGTCCTGACATCTAAATTGGGAACCACTACTCTGGAGTTTTCCTGAACTGCTGCTCTCCAGGCCTGGTCTGCTCAGCCAGGGTTCCTGCAGCCAGTCCCCCTGTGGCTTGTTTTTATCCAGTTACCAGTTACCTGCCTGTAAACGATGACTATCAACATATCTTGACATTGAAATCACTGAAGTCTGGAGTCCTCCCTCCTGTTGCCACATACACACTGTAACAACATCCTGCAGTGAACATGGAGATGCAGTGAGATGTGCTCTTCTTATCTATTTGGTTTTTCCTTTGTCTGTCCACACAAGTGAGATTTATAGCTGTTGAAGACAGTTCAATGAAATGAAAAGCAGAGTTAGTCTGAGATGTGGAACAAACATAATTTGTTGATTTACATGGAATTGTGGGATGGTAGCCATGCAGGATGTTGCAGTTGAATGATTGTTTTAGAAACTTGGTTACAGGATGTCACTGTGGCAAATTGTCTTTAATTGTTCTGTGTCAACCACAATGTTGATCTGGGCCCATACAACTTAATGTTATTTAGTAGTTACTTTACAGATTAGAATTTTACATCAAGAACAAGTTAACTTGTTTCCTGATTGTGGTGCTTGAGTTTCAAGGTGCAGGTCAACACATGGGTGTAATGAGCAGGATTTATGAGATCACAACTTGGTGTTTAAGTCACACAAACCCCCTGTGTATGTGCTCTTAGAATGGTCCAGCTGTCAAACTTTAAATTAAACAATATCTATATTTTCATCGAATTCTGTATTTTTCATCAAGGGAGAACTCTTTAGGAACTCTCTAAGTTTTTGAATAATTGATTTATTGTTTTGTAGATGTCATTTTGAATGAATAAAATTGCAATATTGCATGTGAACGTTTAGTCAAATTCATGAAACTGGATGGCTGTCGGATGCAGGGTGGGAAGAAAGCAGGGAGGTGGAGGCCGTGTGATGCTCTGGGCAATGAACTGCTCCTGACATTTATGTAGATGTTAATTTAAAGGGGACATATTATGCCCATTTCACCACATTTGATATGGTTCCTTGGGGTCTTAATGAAATGTCTGTAACATTTTTTGGTAAAAATACCACAAGGATCATTTAAAACAGCACCTTTTTACTCTGTCTAAAACAGACCTCCTCAGATCGACCTGTTTTGAGGGCCCCGCCCCCCTCTCAGCCCGCCCCCATCTTACCCCACCCCCTTTCACCCCTCTCATCCCTCCCCCTTCTCACCCCTCCCCCCTCTCATGGAGGTGTAGGACATAACGTTTTTACCTCCATTAATTAGCCTGTGTGTTTGAATGTGTTCTCACTACAGAATGCATTCAACATCTAAAGGGGAGATTATGGGCCTTTATGTCCAAGAGGAATAGAGCAGTAAGTTTTTTTTTTTTTATGCATGAGATATCAGTCATTTCTGCAATACAAATATGACTGAGGAATAAAATACATAAATTACTCTTCCCTCTGTATTACTTTGCTAACTGCTCATCTTACACGTGTCAATTGTTAACATGTTACATATCAAACATTAAAAGAACACAACTGTTTCTATAAACTTTTATTGCCAGAAAGATTGCTAGAAAGAATGCCACAGAGCTTTTTAAAAATAGTTATTAAATGTACTGGCTGGGACAGAGGTAATAAATACAAAAAATACCAAGTATAATGAAAACATTGATTACAAAAATACAATTTGTGCCATCAGTAGCCATACTGTAAACAAAGGAACACTTTATATTTGTGTGTCACCTTTATTCTCTAAATACAATGTAAACTTTGCTCAGCTGTTACAGGGATTTGGCGTACAGAAGCTTTGTGAGCTGGTGTTGAGGCCACCTGGGCCGGAGAATCAGGGTGGTCCTGCCCTCCTGCTCGGTGCTCCAGATAACCAGAGTGTTCCCTGATGCGCAGGGAAGTTATACAGGGTTCAGACCTGCCCTTGATTGAAACTCGACACATAGCTGGCTATAACTTCCTGCTTGTCAGGTTTCTCATACTTAGCAGAGAGGTCCTCAGGTTTTGAGATCTTCAGCACCTCATTCACATATGGGGCCGGGTCCTGAAAAACCTCGTGAAAGATGAGGTCCAACAGGTTATCCACGTGATCTGTAATACAAATTGAGGGGAAAAGTTGGACATTTTGCACTTTTTGTATTTATCATTTTCTTTTTATAATTATTTTATTCTATTTATCGTGAAGACGATAAATAAATGGGTCTTTAAATCGTGAAGACCATTTAAAGACAGCAGTTAATTGATATGTTATTTATGTTTCACATACTGTTTGTACATTGTTTGGCTTTTAAATAAAGCCTGTGAGAATCACGGAAGGTTGCATCTGCTTTCACCGGCTTTGCTGTGGACTCGCCCTTCTTATATATTACATCTGTCCCCCGCCGACACACAGGACACACCTCAAACAGCTCCAGGAGGCAGTTTTCATAGACAATATATGTGGGTGTCTTATGAACAGGGTTGGAAGATTCCATTCTATTAGAACGACAAAGATTTCACCAAAAGGCTGCAACAGCTAAAAAAGTGTAGGATGGTAATCCATCTGATTATTGAAATGTTTAGATTAAATATTGAGTCACTCACGTCACATCTGCTGACTCAGACAAGACTGTGATTGAGTCATCAGGATCATAGGTAGCATCCTGTGGCTCTCCGAAGTCCATACTTGAACAACTTGGGTTGTCCTCTCCCTCCTCCAAGCGAGGTCTCTTACAGCTGAGGTCCCAACACCAACATCAGTGCAGCACAGTTTTCTGTGTGCCTATGATAAAACAAACACAGTATCCATGGAGTCACAACAATTGAGATGCTGTTACAACTTTAACACGGAGACACAATCAATGACATGAAGAAGTAACTGAGGGTAAACCAACCTGTACTTTTGTAGTGAGGTCGCAGTGTTTTCATAGAAAGCTGCGTTCCATGTGTGCGCATCTGTGGTGGGTCCGTCTGGCATGCTACGTGATGTAGCCTAGCACCGTGAACAGATGTGCTTGCCTGAACACCAAAAGCAGCAATGTTATTCATGTTTGTACTACTGTCATGCATACAAGGATACAAGGGCACATTTCCCCAACTAGGGCTGGTAATGAATAATCGTTTTAGTCCCGCACATTAGGTTAGGTTAGTTTATTGGTCTCCACCAGGGAGAAATTTGTCGTGAAGACAGGGAACATGTTGCATACATAAAAACACATACAGTACAAAAAGAACATCAAGTTAAAAGTCTGGTGGAGTAAACAGACCACTAGACAATCCTGCACATGCAGCAAGCCGACGTGAACGCATTCACATGCTTCCACACCGCTACTCTAACTGTAATCATAAATATACATTCATATCAGCATCACATAACCTCAAGCATACATTAATCCGTTCACTCACATACAGTATGTCCATAGTTTGACTCATAATTCATTTCCATATACACATAGCCTATGTTCGTATACATATACAGAAACATTGCAATCATTTCCTGCTGTTGAGAAGTTTGGTTGATACAGGCACAAAGGAATGTTTGTATCGATTGTGCCTGCACAAGGAAAGCCTATATCTCCTTCCAGAGTTCAGGAGAGTATATTCACTATTCAGCACATGAGAACTATCTGTTAAAATGGCATTTGCCTGTCTGATCGTCGCCTGCTCAAAAAGGTCCTGTGGATTTAGGGGGGGTGTTATTCCCATAATCTTGCCAGCAGTTTTGACAAGGCTTGAGATTTCAGCTCTAGATTTAACAGATAGGTTACCAAACCAGCTGGTGATACCATAGCGGAGTATTGACTCAATTGCTGCTCTATAAAAAATTAGCATAATATTTTTGCAAACTCCAAATACTCTGAGCCTACGTAGGAAATGGAGACGTTGGTGAATTTTGGCACAAACATTGGCCACCTGTGTGCCCCATCTCAAATCGCTGTCAACATGGACACCAAGGTACCTGAATGTTTTGACCTGCACAATGTCCTGGCCATGGACAGCCACAGGGCTCTGGTCTCCCATTGATCTAGGATCCAACAACATCTCAACAGTTTTAGTTGTATTAATGAGCAGCGAGTGGGCATCACACCAGTTGACAAACTTGTCAACCGCAAGTTGATGAACACTCAAATTAGTATGTTTGGTGAGCAGGCTAAGTATGACAGTGTCATCAGAAAATTTTACTGTGAATTGATTTGGCTCAGAACTGACACAGTCGTTGGTATACAACCTGTACAGAAAAGGTGAACTAACACACCCCTGGGGGGCACCAGTGCTGCATACAGCCAGATCAGATAAAGCTGAGTTAAACTTAACCTTCTGTGGCCTATTCGATAAAAAAGAATAGTACCACCGAATTAAGAAAGGATTGACATTTAGCTGAACTAATTTCTTCAAAAGAATGTGTGGTTGAATGAGATTAAAAGCGGAACTAAAATCAACAAAAAGAAGTCTAGCATATCCAGCTGGATTTTCTAGGTGCTTCAGAACAAGATGCATTACAGTCGCTATGGCATCACTTGTGCTGCGGTTTTTGGTGTAGGCAAATTGATATTTATCAAGCGCTGGTTGCACAGCTGTTCGAAGCTTCTCTATCATGATCTTCTCTAATGATTTAAAAACATTTGAGGTGATGGCCACCGGCCGGTAATCATTGTCCTCCTGGGGACTGACCTTTTTAGGTATGGGTAGTATAATAGATTTTTTCCATAGTCTTGGCACTGTATAAGTGTCCATGGAAAACTGGAATAGTTTCACCCAGACCGGGGACAGTTCCTCGGCAAAAGATTTCAAAATAAAAGCTGACAGGCCGTCTGGACCTGTTGCCTTTTTAATCTGAATAGTTTTAAAAGTTTTAATGACTGTTTCCAGATCAATTACAATCCTATCCACATTTAAATCACAAATCACAGATTCTAAAACATCGGCACAATCTGCACTGTTATCAACATTAAAACGCATATAAAAATTGTTCAGTTCATTTGCCCTGGTCATTTCGTTATGAGCAAACAGAGGTTTCTTTTTCGCGTCCATGTTCGTCATATGTCTAATTGAGTCCCAAAGTTTCTTAGTATTGCATTCCGCCAAGTTTTGCTCTGCCAGTTCTTTATGTTGATGGCGCGCTGCTGTTATCTTCAGATTTAGGTCCTTTTGGGCCGCTCGGACCGCCGCTTTATCCCCCCACTTGAAAGCGCCTTTTTTCCTTTTAATACAGTCCATAATGTCAGGGGTAAAATAAGATTTATTGTTGGGATACCGTTTAATTGTCTTTGTGGGTATGACAGACTCAATGCAAAAATTGATGTAATCAGTAGTTGCTTCTGTAGCACTGTCTATGTCCGTATCCTTGAGAAAGATATCCCAATCCGTACAAAGGAAGCATCCCTTCAGCTCCTCCAATTTATCATTAGTCCATACCTTCACCGTCTGAGTGACCGGTTTGGTAGATTTAAAAACAGACCGATATGTGGGAAGCAGCTGAATTACGTTATGGTCTGAGTTTTTAAGTGGAGGTCTGGCTCTGGCAGTATATGCATCTTTAATATTCCCATAACATTTGTCCAGTATATTATTATTCCTGGTGCTGCACTTCACATATTGGTCAAATCCTGGCAGCGTTTTATTTAAGCTGCAATGATTGAAATCCCCAAGTATCATCATTGGGGCATCAGGCTTGCTTTCTAGATGACGGTGAACACAGTCTACGATTAGATTTGCTGCCCTGCCCGCATTACCGCTGGGTGGGACATAGACAACGCACACAAACAAATTGGTAAATTCCCGGGGGAGATAGTGTGGCCGCAAGGTGACACACAAAAGCTCTAAATCGGGGGTGCATATTCTGTCCCTCACTGCAAGGTTTCGGCACCATCTGTCATTGATGTAGATACACACGCCCCCTCCGCGGAGTTTACCTGAGTTTGCGTCTCTGTCCAAACGTACATGGGAAAACCCCTCAATCTGAATAAAATTGTCCGGAACATCCTTACCGAACCAAGTCTCCGTAAAAGCCATAATGCCCGACTCCCGATATTCATAGCAGGCTCCCACCTGTTGACGCAGATCATCCATTTTATTTTTAAGGGAGCGGGGATTGCATAGGAGCATTGGCGGCAGCGGTAGCTTGGTGGCTGATTGTATGCGCCGTCTAATGCCGCCTCTCCTGCCACGCTTCCTAGCCCTGCTTCGCCGATACTTTCCCCCCTGGTGTCGGCACAGTCCGCCAGGGACATCCTGCAGAAGACCAGGCGATGGTAGTGCGCCGCTCTCCCGCAGTCCCAGCAGCTCTGAACAGCTGTATGTCCTCAGGCCGCTGTTATTGATAGGATCCTCCGCCATGCATTGGGTGACGGGTCCGGCCAGGATCATCCACGCCAACACCAGTGCCTTAATTCCTCGCCAATTCACTCCACGTACACGCATCATACAGCTCAAAGCATGAGCGGTCATCTCCAATAAATCTGCGCATTTAATCCACCGAAGCCAGACATTAAACGGGGACATGACAAACAAACAAAGGACATGCAACAGGAGCCCTTCTCCATGTCGCCAGCAGAGCAGCGCCAGAGCAGACTCAGACCTGATGGTCTCCCGACCATCAGGTCTAATGTATGTTGTATGACAACAACATACTCCGGTATCTTGAACGAGCGGCCGTAGCAGCAGCTGTAGCTGGAAGCTAGGTTCGTGAGTGTTGTGCTCTCCACGCTCTTTCCCTCCGTCCGCTCGCGTGTCCTCCCTGGTGTACTGTGCCGCCGATTTTTTCCCACGGCAGCACTGGGCTGGAAGTTAGCTACAGCGCCAGTAGCAACCTTAGCAGCTACTGACGGCCGGCGCCCGCTACTGACGGCCGCGGCAGCTACGGGCGGCCGGATGCCGGCGCAGCTACGGGCGGCCGGATGCCGTGGCAGCTACGGACGGCCGGCGCAGCTACGGACGGCTGGCGCCCCGTAGCAGCTGCTTACGGCCGGCTGCCATAGCTAATTTCCAGCTACAGCAGCTACTAGGCACACACCAGCGGAGGGGGGGAAAGCGCGTGGAGAGCACAACACTCATGAACCTGCCGTGCGAACACCGTTCACCGTGGACTCCGACGCCGTCTTCTCGCTAAGACTCGCCAGCCATCCTCGATTAATTGTTCAATAACGTTATTAGCAGTCGAACATGAAAACTCCTGTAAAGTCTCTCCCTATCCCCCACCACTACATACTAGCCCCCCACCCCCTCACACACGGCACAACATGCTAACGGCACTAGCCTCCACACAAAATGTCTAAAAGAAGCAAATACCAGAATTATTTAAAAAAAATACTTACATTTCCCTCGTCTTCAGTATTGCGATGGAAAGATGGCACCGACCCCTCTTTCAATAACAACCTTTTAGAGAATCCGTTGTTATATTGGCCCAGGTTGATAAAACAGTCCTATTCAAAGTGGTGGCAGGAACGTTGCCATCATATATGAACTCAATCCATCTCAATCTTGTGTCTTCTGAAGCTGGAGTCACATGAAGACATTTGTGCTGATTTGTGCAGCCGACCACTGAGCATCTCGGTTGTCGAAATTGATTCATGCTGCTGTTAGCTTATCCAAGTGTTTCCAAGGCCAGGGCTTGCAAGAATGAAATGGCGGACACCGGTGGACCGAGCTTCTATAAAGTGGGAGGGTCCATCTAGGGGTGGGTCGAGTGGTAGTGGGGGAGTGCATAGAGCTATGGGGGAATGTACTAAATGGGCATTTTTCGACTATGACGTCTATTTCGGGGGAAATTCCATTGGACGCACTTTAGCACATAGTTTCTGAAATAGAGGAACCACAACAAATCGCGGGAGTGATTTTTTTCCAGAGTTTTTGGGACGGTAGACATGCCAGATACCCAAACTAATGTGTAGAAGCACTACAAAAGTGGAATTTTCATAATATGTCCCCTTTAACACATGCCTCCTACCTAAACATTGTGGCTGAACACGGCTTCATTGCTGTTCCCTGATGGCACAACTTACAGGACTTAAAGGATCTGATGCAAAGGACTTCAATCAATCAAATTTAATTTGTGTAGCCTATATTCACAAATCACAGTTTGTCTCAAAATGACAGTTTGGGAAAAACTTAGAAACCTCAGAGAGATCCACATGTGAGGAACCCCCTCCGAAGACAGACAGATGTACAATAGAATTTGGGTGTAACTGAACAACACACAACAAAATTACAATATTTACAACAATGATTAGAAGAAACCGTTTTTTACCATAATGGAAAGGTGTGTTAATGTTTAAAGTATTTAAATGTAATAAACTGTCTGATGGAGATGAAGGGAGCAGCATGGTGCCCCATGCCACAAGACACCTGTAGAGGTTTTATGGAGTCCATGCCTCCAGGAGTTAAAGCTGTTTTGTAAGCATGAGGGCTCCCTTCACAATATTAGGCAGATGGTTTTAATGTTCATGTGCCCAGCATCAAACCCCAGCTGTCTTAAGTGTCTGCTGCTCCTCATCTCTGCCTCAGCTTCCTCTGTAATCTGTGTCTCTCAGTCTCCAGTCCTTACCTCAGCCTGCTCAGCCTTTATTACCTTTACCATAAATCCAGATGAACCTCTCACTTGAGCCTGTGTTCTGTTTCTGGATCCACACATGAATCGCTCTAACGCTACTAGTGTGTAGGCCTACTTCAGTTGGAGTTTGTTGAATTTTACTAAACAAGTTTTTACTTATTTAGATTGATGGGCCAAAAAGACAACTTAATATTTAACAGCACAGGTGTGTGTGCACAAAGATTACAATAATTCTGAAGCAGAAATGAATTATCATCCAAGAGTTTTTTTATTTTTGTCTTTGTTCTAAAACATCCCTGGAGATCTTTAAAATAGCCTTTAACCCAAGCTACTACAATAGTGACCTGCTACAGCAATGGATCATTAATCTATATATGTACATTTTCTGATTGGCCCCCTCAGTAATACGTTTGACTTGGAGTCATGGAGTACTGACACTTTCACTTCAGTGTCAGATCCAAATACTTCCTCCACTGTTGGCCTCTGGTTTTAACAGTTTAACCAGAATATCCTGAGAAAAATTTGATAAAATGTTTCCAGATCCAAAATGTAATATTTTAAACATAGTTTTGGCATTCAAATTAGGTTATTATGAATGTTTTTCAGATCTTGCCGGACAATTGTAGGTCTGCAACGATACATTGAGGTAAGACTGGGTTGTAATAGTTCAGAGAGCTTGTTTCTGAGCCCAACCTTATTTCAGCTTCCCTGCTGACAAGAAGTACTTTCCTGACTTCTGACTTTCATCTCTTTCTTTGAGTCAGGAGTGCGACCATATTTCCTGTCAAAATGAAGAGCAGGGCACTTCAAAGGGAAAATATCCCTTAGAACATTAGCGAGACATAATTACAGTGTTGGGGGATGACGGAGCGGCTTCTGCTGCAGCAGGTCACTTTCGTGGTTCCGAAGTTTCTGGCTCCTGTAAAGAACGGCTGAGAAACAATAAGAGCTTGCAGCAGAAAGAGGAGAGAGGACAGAATTAGGTGTTTTCTGTGATTTAGGTCCACTCGCACTTGATACCTTCCTCATTTCTCTTGAGTAACATGACATGATCTTCTGCTGTGGTTGATAAGGGTATCAGATGCTCACAGTGAAAGCTGCTGCAATGGTCAGCTGAGCAGTAGGACAAAAACCAGAGGTGACTATGCAAAAAATAAAAACTCCTTCCTCCCATTCAAACAGTGGCACAAATTAGTCATCTGCAAGCATTCATCTCAACCCCTTTAACATCTGTGACCACTGAGCTTTTTTCTTTGTAGCACGCAGGATTTCCAAAGTCCATGTGTCTGTTGGAGTCATTTCAGAATGAGGAGGAACACACAAATTGAAGCAAATACAGTGAAATGTGATCCAGATTGACAGTAAAACAGAAGTACAGTTAAATCCATCAGAATGTTTTTTTTCTCTGAAATAAGATGAATCTCACAGAAGAGTCACACAATTTTAAGATTTATTGGAGCAGTTGTAGAAAATACCAAGATATAAAAGGATGGAATCATTTCAAGTAACACATAAAAGGAAGTGCATATTTTATAGGTAGTCCTTTTCCTTCCAGTTTTGGATCAATCTGCAAAACACAAGGTTGATCTTTTAAAAATGATTTCTTACACTCATGGCAACTATGAAATATGTCATCTATAGGGAAAAATGTCATCACATTGTAAACAAACTATGGTTGAGGTTTGGTCAGGGTTCAGCTACAGGAACACTTGATCAATATTTTTATAATGACACTACAGCGAATGAAAATAAGAAACGGTTTGCTCGTAGATATGAACCCTGAAAAAGTTGTCACCTGGATCTCCACTCAACCTCACAGCGCCTAACTTTTTTGGTTTTGTTTTCGAAAAGGGAAAATATTCCATACGCATCCAAACATTATTATACATTTAGCAATGAAATGGATTTACATTGTAAGACAGATGACACCCAGCTGTATGTCCCGATAAAGCCTGGCACCACCGATCCAGTCTCTCCTACAGTCTGGGAACCTTATCCAATAATGTTGTAAGACAATAGGTGTTATTTGTTCGTACGTGGATCTGCCTCCAAATCCGCCCTCCACACGCCTACTTTCAACCATAAATGGTCAAAGCAAAGCACGGCACGAATATCAAATGATGCTGCTGACCAATGGGCTTCCCCCGTGAGTCCTGACAGAGTCACAGCATCAAGCGATGAGAAGGAGGAAGTGAAACTTTCTGACACTGACATCGAGTTGTTTGTTAGTGAGGTGGAGGTGAAGAGCGACTTTATGGGACAGCTGTAATGTCACTAATAAAGAAAATACACTGACACCCTGCTGCTACTGTTGATTACACAATATGTGAGATCAGAAATCGCTGAACCCTCGCTTCCTTCTCGTCCTTCCATTCGCATGCACACATCAAACAGAACCCCGCACCACTGTCAAGGCAGTATTTCTTTATTTAGAGCATCGGACCGATTCCCTCACACCAGTGGATCCTCAGCTCCTCTGGGATATTATTTGGAAAGTTTCTTCATTACTTGTAAGTGATCTCCTGTGCGCTCTATGCGCCTGATGGCACAGTCACGTTCACTGCAGTGATTTGATGATACACGCACAGTGTATTAAAAACTATTAATGACACGGGTGTTAAATCGAATCTGAACGTAATTTGCTTTAAGTTGTTTTGTATATAAAACAATATATATATTTTTTAAAAGGCTCGTGTGGAGCAGATATGTCGCGCGAGCAAAACTAAGATGTTGGTTTTAATGTAAATGATGAATTGGATCAGAAATCTGCTTCAGCTCACCACCTCACGTCTGCTTCGCCACTTTCCCGTCACCAAAACGTCCGTACGCCTGGGTCAGAGTTTGCGTAGAAATACGCTGGTTTTCCCGTCAAGATTGTTTTTATAAATCCCAACGTTTGCGTGAGAGGTGGCATACGCACGTATCAGGCCCCGTTTTGTGCGTACGCAACGTTTATAAATGAGACTCCAGGTCTTCCCTTTCCACTGCAGACCTAGAAAAGGTAATCAACGCCTTTATTTCTTTCATGCTTGACTACTGCAAACCACTTTATTCAGGCATCAGTAAGAGAAACATTCAAAGACTGAAATTAATTCGGAATGCTGCTCCCAGGCTTTCAACATGTAATAAGAAAAGCGAGCACATCACACCAATCCTTGCTGCTCTCTACTGGCAACTTTGAGTTTTAGGATTAAGATTTTACTAATTGTTTTTAAAGCTTTCCATGGTCAGGCTCCAGCCAATATGTGATTTGTTAATGGGCCTGAACACTGCCCAAGATCCTCCAGCAGACTCCTACTGTTGGTTCCTAAATCTTGACAGGTCAGTAGAGGTTACCAGGCTTTTGCCGCCGGGCTCCTCAACTCTGGAAACTATTCGTTTTGGGAAAATTTAATATTTCTTTCACATTAGAATCTTTGAATCTTGCATCTTTTGTTGTAAAGCATTTTGTAACTTTGGTTTTAAAAGGTGCTAAATAAATAGAAACTTTTCAAAAAGTTATCTGTATTGTAAATGTGATCTTTTCTTTAGCTGTTTAACTGTTCTGGTTTACACTCACAACATAGTCAGGTATTTATTTATTTTTACAGAAAAAGCTGTTAAGAAGCCAAGAGCAGAGGGAAAAATTTATTTGGCAGCTGAAGAGCCAGATGTCTCACACAGGAGCCGGTGGAGACCAAAACAGAGCTGGAAATCAGCAGATGTTTCCTTGTAAATTCAACTTGTAAAAGTATATGCCAAGATAGTGTTTGATTTTGTCTGCTGACCCTAAGTGGACAGAAAATAGATATTGCAGGTTTAAGGTGTTTGACAGTACAAAATAAATGAAAGTCTGCGTGCTGCACACCCATCCATCAGCACAACCTTTCATAACATAAATAAAGAGGAGCCTAAACTTCCTGCATTGTCACTGAACATTAGCCCAGGATGTATATATTGAGCTATGGACGTATTTCCTGGGGAAACTTGGTTGTCCTTTGAGAGGATCATCAAATATATTTGATTGCTTCACCATTCACTGCACTTCTGAATGAAACAAAGACACAGTCTGTTATATGGGACCAGGACTTCTGATCTCTGCAGATCAGTATTAATGTACTTGATGGAAACCAGGTCGGCCTCACCTCACCCTGACTCCCAATCTGTTGAACCTGACTGTCTCTAACGAGTTCAGTTCCATTACATAATGTTGGGCTCAGCTCCCACTGGATGTCAACACCAGATACCTGCTGAGAGGGACTGATTCTACGACCTGATCAAAGTCAACAGCTCTGCCATTGAGAAGAGCAGCCAAGTTGCATGCACATCTTTGGCTACTGAGGCAGGGGCAGGGCACTGCTGTCTCCCCATTATTGCTCCTCTGTGTGGAGTGTGGGACTTGGCAGTACGTGGCAGGAGAACTTCAGAGTGATAATCTGAAATGTGATTGTGGGAAAAAGCTCAAAGCTCCCCGGCTCAAGGATATGAAGTGTGCAAGGCTTTCCTGCGGCAAATGACAGACTGATGGTCCAAGTTTTAGGGATTTTATTCAAAGTAATGGAATAGGTGTTCAGGGACAGGAAGCACTTTGATCCTACAAATCACAAAGCAGAGGTGGAAACAATTCCTGAAGGCTCACCGCATGGAAATTATGAAATTATGCAGAATTAAAGTAACAGGTTGATATTTGCCTGGGAAACACACATATTTGATACACTCAGGGAATGTTGAGCCTCGTTTCAGAAAAGCATGAGGCAGCTGCTATATCTAGCTGCATAAAAAATGAGAAAATGGTCCTTGCAAAAACTCCAAAGATATCAGAGATCCACATTTGGAGTTGCAATGGAAGTTTTTATAACTTAGCTTTTATTTTTCAGTTTTATAGTGATATACAAGCTTCTCTAACTGCTGAGTTCTCCTAACAGCACCAACAGTGTAAGAAACCGAGGCAGTTGGATAGGACACAGCTTATAAACAACAACTCAATAAGGAGAGATCAAATGTAGAAGAATGACACAATTTATTGGGGCGATGTGAAACATCATCATGAACAATCCTTCTCATTAAGTGCAGGCCCAGAGGCATTTTAGAGGGGGTAGGTTGGAATGACTACTCTGAAAGTAATTTATGCCATAAGTTAATGAAAATTGACAGATTGAAATTGACCCCAGACAGTTTTACAATAGGGAATTGAGAAAGAGCGAGCAACTGAAATCGCTAACCACCTGTAAAAGCTTACCTGACAGTGAGTCTACCCACTCCAAAGGAAACCATTTCACTGTACCCGTTTAGATATGAAGGCAGGGATGGTTGAGATGAAATGAAAGGGTGGCCATGCCTGATGACCCAGCAGAGACCTCAGCTGAACAGTATGTTAATCCCTCCATAGAATCAATAATGATCTGATAGCTCTCTCTGTAAGGAGAATTTATGACAAGCCGTGTAACCAGCTCCAGGTTTGTTGGAACAGTCCCCTCTCTAAAGGATCCTGAAGACCACGTCATGGTCCACATTGTTGAAGGCGTTACAGCTGTACGTCCTCACAAAGTTTAGTTTTAAAATACAAATCTCGAGCTACACTTTTTTACAATTAGCCTTCACACTACTCCCAAGTTATTTCTTTCCTCAATGGAACCTTTTGGAAATGCTGCCGGCCCCTTTACACTTTGTGTTGTAATTTGGCCAGAAAGACACAGAAGAAACAGATATCTCTTTGTTTCCTGTTTGGGTCTTAATAGTCACAACTTGACTACCAACTTGAAATGTGTTTGTTTACAATTGAAAACGTATCAATGTGAAAGTGAATGTGAACGCAATTTTGTAACCAGGGGACTTTAATGTGGAGGAAGCAGCAGGAGATTATCTGTGGAGTTGAGGACAAGAATCACAAAGGTCTGTTATGCACCAAGCTTTTTTATTGACTAAATAAATAGGGAGGAGAGCATTTATTTTGTATCCTCTTCGCTCTTCATGATCTTTCTCAAGCTCTGGCTCCCCCATTCTCTCTCGACCTCTAACTGCCCAAGCTCTAGCTCAAACCTCTCCTGTTTCAAGCGTATGCCTTATAAGCTCCTCAACCCATTGTAGTCGCGCGGTGGACATTGTGGATGTGTCCCAATGTTGGGTTCCCCACAGAAGGGAGTGCGACCACCAACGCATCCTTGGGAAGATGAATCAATGAGGACAGGCTCTCCATACACTCACCCATGAAACCGTACCACCTCTCATCTCCCTCTGTGCTCAGCCCAGGTCTGGAACACTTCCTGTGGGGGAAGGAAGGTAGGGAACTTTAAAAAAAAAAAAATTGCCTTCCACTACATATTGGATGTTAACATCATTGTCTGTGTGAAGCACTTGAGGCCTGACAATCTTGGCAGTTATACATTAAAGAAGAATAAATAAGTTCCATATAGTACACACGCTCACACAGAGAAAGACAAAATTAAAGAAGCAGAGGACTTACAAAAGATGACTATGAGGTAAAAAAATTATAAATAAATCTCAGTCAGCCATCATGCTGAAGAGAGTCGGTCTCAAGGAGCTGCACTCCTTGCTTCGTCAGGTCCCAGCTATGAAAACGATATGATCAGGTGAACTCAGTAGTTGTGCTCATACCACTGACTGCAGTAATTTATCCTGATGGTGCATTTAAAAGTTTTACTTTGAGAATATGTTTGCACAATCTTTAACTCACATAGCTTGGTGGCTGGTTGGATAGTGGGGGGCTGAGGAAACTGGGGACATGTGTGTGAGTGGGCAGGGAAGGTCATGTGACTGGGATCAGAGGGATAGTCTGGGGGCATCTGGTGGCTGGACGAAGAATGTCACCCACCTGAAATGACCATCGCCTGTTGTTCCTCAGGAAAGTTGTGACGTGGTCGACATCCTCACAAGTTTGACTGCAGACTACCCTGGCAGTACAGGCAAGGCGTGGTGGATGACGGCACAGCGTTCTCTTGACCTTGAAGTTACCATGGTGACATTCCAACCCAGGTTAGCAGACGGGCTCTTCAGTGTGGGAAGGAAGTACGGCTGGAGGAAGGGACAGGTGTCTTTATCACCAGCACACAGCTGTATCCATAAATCAAGAGGTACTAAAGCCCCTTGCAACCACAAGTGAGGTGGAGGGACTGTTTTTAGAGCGTAGTCAAAGGAACAACGTTTCTATGGCTGCAGGATGACAGCATATGACATGGCACATTATGCAAAGCCAAAATATCAACACTCCAACCATGGAGAGGATGGAACATGATCGGGCTGAGGACAGTGGGCTTACATTGAGCCATGCAGGAGCCCAATTTTATTTAAGGTTTTGTTTGTTGTTTTTATCTCTACCTGAGCCAAGCATTTACGGAATATCCGGGATTATCAGAGTGCTGTTGCTGCTACTGTTTTTATTGTTGTTGTTGTCGTTCATCAGATTGTGTGACTGTCCTTTGTCCTCTGACTGTTGTGAAAGCATAGACTTTGCTAAGATGTTGTAAAAGCTTTTTCTGCAACTACAGGTTTCCATTTATCATTAATCATCACTGTTGACCAAACCACAACCTGATGCTCGTCCTACACTCACTCTATGTAATCAGAAAAGATGGCGTTTATAATTTCCATTTTTGTTTGTAAGAAAAAGTATTTAATTAGTATTTTAAGTAATTGTAATTGTCTGTTATCGGATTTCTTCATCCGTTCTTTCTCTATTGATAAAAGTAAGATCCCTATATACTATCACATTGGGAGAACGTTTAATCCAAGGCAACGGTTCCAGGTCAAAATGTGAGATACGTCCAACAGCTGATGAAGTTTGGCCTAAATATTTGGATTTTTAAGATCAGATTTTCAGACTGTTACTGCTTTTATGGCCCAAGACTAAAAGATGAATCGGTGGATATCACATGACTATAATGATGGTAAATATAAAAAATAACCCCTTTGGCTCCTTCTCTACCCTAGGTTGCCACATTAGACACCAGGCTTTCTATACACAATCTTTCATGACTCAAAACTGACATAGTGTAATACATCTCCAACAGATGGATACTCAATTTTTAGTTTACACCTATTGCTTAAGGGCCGGTTTATGGTCTGTGTTTATACTCTGAACATTGACACTGAAGTAAAAAGCTGGCTATATTACAGATAGGGAATAATGAAGTATTTTTTCACAGAGCCTATCCAAGGACAGATTCATAGTGTTGAAGTGGGTTGCACATATGGAAAGTGTCACTAATCGTTGCGTAAGAAATGACAAAAGAGACCTGGAGAGTGGTGCATTCTTTGGCTCCGTTCTCACCTCCACACAGCTGGCCAATAACAAGGTGGGTGTTGATGTCACAGTTAATTTTGGAAGGTTGCAGAAAAAGTCAGAGGCAGGTATTCCTAATCTGACATTGGAAAAATGTTTAGCAAGAGGGTTTAAAAGCTTTCCGACCATCAGACTAGCACCTCATAAAGGCACGTAGACAGATTAATACTTTATCTCAGTCCAGTATACCTCAACGTATGATTTGTGACATGATGATTGTGCTACCATTATATGGGATGCTTCAAATTGAACTACAGTAGACAGTGGTGAGCTTCAGTGTGCCAATGAGCACGTTGGTGTTTTGTCCTAAATGGTTTTCCCGCAGCAGTTTTACCTTTACCTGTTGAGCGGGTAACTCTTAACTTTGTGTGATTTCATTCACCAAAGTGTAAAAACATCTTGTAATCACAAGTTTTCACTGTTAAGGAATTTTGGGCCATCATCACACATCAGCGTATATGCCACTAGGTATTATGTATATTGTATAATATATATTATATCTGTACTGTAGAATAGTGTCTGTCTAATTCCACAGATACTCCGTTCTCTCTCTAAGCAGTATCCAAGATCAGGTTATAGATAAAGGACCAACCAACAATGCATTGTAGTGTCTACACTAAGACTTTCATATCTAACTCAGACAGAGAGGCACCAACTTCAACTGTTTTCCAGTGGCAAGACGTAAGGACACAGTGTGATTTAGGAATGCATACTTAAGGCCGAACTATCCAATAGGATGCCATCACCTACATGTAACATAGAGAGTGACAGCAAGTCCAGACATTCATGGATGTGCTGTTGGAATGGGTGACGCAAGTAGAGGAAGATATATGGGGAGTTTGTGGGAGACATCTTCAGACTTGGGGGGGGTGACAATTGCTCATGTTACTCTGTTAGCGTTTGTATATTGTTTCACATTCTGTCTCCTGATGCATCAAGTCTACATTAAAACCTTCTGCATAAGACATCAGCTGCTGCCTCAGTTCTCCTTTCACCAGCTTCCAGAAAACTTCCATAACACACACTTGTCACCAATCGTATATACCCTAGTACACAGGGAGCATAAATGAATTTCAATCAGACAGCTCACGTTTGAAATGTTTAGTGCAGCAGAACATGGTTTCTATTCAGCGTCTAGGCTCCAACGGCATCACTCTTCCAGATGTGATTACATAGATATCATGGGGTTCGATGAGCAAATAAAAAAATGTAATAAGCCCCTGAGCTTGAGGTGGATGCTGGGGTAGTGGAGGGGCTGAATCAACTGACAGCCACTCTGAGGCAGCAGCAGTGTGGGGCTAGCAAAGTGAGTGATGCAACATGTTTGCACCCTAAATAGACCGCCTAATTGGGAGGGTGTGTATGATAGAAGATTGTGGAGAATGAAGCATATCAGATGATTGGTGCAGCGCAGCTCGAGTTGGCTGCCTGAAGTAGCTTGCAAGCTTTGCTCCATTAAAAGACTAAAATGTGTTTTCTAAACACACATTAATATGTTAATTTGCAATTAGTTAATTAAGCTCAGATTTTGACCCAGGCTTAAACACTGATCTGTGTTTCTAATGTACCTGCTGCACAGCCTTTATATTTACCTGGATTTGTTTTGATATCCAGAGCACCAGATATAGGCTTCAAAGGGATGCCCACATAAGAGCCGGGCATGGCGTCAGAGCCTTTGAAACCCAACACTGTTATGTGATGTTGCTGGGTCGACTGTCCGTCATCCTGACACAGTCATAAACAAGCGCTCCCACACAGGGAGACGCATGTGATGAGGAGGAACTTTATAACTCATTTGTCGTGCACTGTGTTAACATATGTACAGATCTAGATATGTTTGAGGAGTGTGTGATTAATATTTCGGATGTCTGCTAACTTTTTGGCCACCTGCTGTTGAATAATCAAGCATCTGGGTTTAATCCCTGGAAACTTTGACTTCAGGCCCATTTTGGTTGAGATGAGTGAAGATAATTTAATATAATTTATATGCAGTTATATGTTATATTTGATTTCTGCCAATAGATCAGCCTTAAATCCTTAACATTGGACTTTAACAGAGTAAGTGTGAGTGAAAGGGGGACGAACTATTGGACTTTCAAAGTCCTCTACACACAAACGCCAGAACTTTGGCCTTTGTCTCTATACCCTTCAACATTTTACCAAAAAGTAGGCCAGCCGAAACAATTACATATTTATTCCCGACCTTCTGATGTGACCCATTTCCTGATTTCACCACAGCGGCATGACATAAGTTTCAGAGAAAGATCATGGTCATCATCACAGCAGCAGTACAGAATTCACGTTCCAAATAATACTAATGATGATAACGATAATAATAATAAATAAATAAATATAAAGAGTTTCTGACAATGCTTGAAAAGACTTTACATGGATTCAAAAAGAAGAGGAAGCAAATAATTAAAAAACATCAAATACATGTTTACCCATGTTCAAAGCAGTTCAGAGGAGTTGGGTTTAAAATAATGTTTTGAAGGTGGACAGGTCAGTGCAGTCTCTGATTGGTTTGGGGAGAGAGTAGCAGAGGGAGGGGGCAGCTGTGGAAAAGGCTACGTCACCCTCACCTCCTGTGCAATGTCCTGAGTGGGGGTGAAAGAAGGTTGGCCTAAGGAGCGGAAGCTACGGAATGGAGTGGTGGATCATGTCAGTAATCTACCAGTAATGTACCAGGAATCTGTTTGTGTTCGATTGGCCATATCAATGCAGTGCTGTGTTGGCAGTTGCATTTGCAATCCACTTTTTGATTATATTATTGAAGTTACTAAGAGGTGATTGTGAAAATTATGAAAATAAGATGGCTCCATACACTAATGCATTTTGAATATTCCCAAATAGACTGGTGGTTCACAGTTAATTGTGTATCCATGATTCCATGACAGTGTGATACACTGGACCTTGGTGAATACTGACAACAGATGCTACCAGTCTGAGAGAAAAAAAATGTTTCAGAAAAGTCCATGGGAGGAGTTCAAATTAAACCAGGGAAAAATAATCCATAAAATGGAAATAAAAGTATAAAGGAGGGATTTATTAGCAACTCAGCTCAAAAGAAAATGTACAACAATGTCCACTGCAGAAATCAAGTTTCCCATAAACTGGAGGAGAAGTTGAACTAGATGTGTACAGTGTTGACAACAAGTTCAATAAAAGTAAAATATGAATGATGAAATAAACATAATACAAAACCTCCCTGCAAAGAAAAGTATAGAGTATACACAGAGTCGGTGAAAGCTACTGATTGGTCCACTGGCACTGCCTGCATCACCTCTCCCACTCTGTGAGCAAGTGAAAATGGGGAGGAGTACAGGGGAGGAGAGAGCTGAACAAATCACAACAAGAAACAGACGGCACTGAGCCAAATGTGCGTCACTTCTCATCTCCCCTCTCATCTTGTAGCTCTTTTCATCTTTGAAAGCAAACACTGCAGTTTTTGGCTCAGACGTAGTCACGTCCCACTTCAGCAGCTCTGACTTCTCCAGTTAATCAGCTCATTTTTTCTTTATGTTCTCTTCATCATGTTTGACTCTTAGTACCTGCACTGCTTTCTTCACTGTGTAGTACTGCATAGAGCTATGGTTATTAAGTCTAAGGAAATAGTCTAATCATTATATTTGTCAGGAAATCTTATGAGCAGACGCAAACCAAGTAGAGCCACTGTTAAAAACTGTGTATCGCAAGTTTGATCTTATTCCTCTGACATGAAGCGCCGCTGTTTTCCATAAACAGATTAGAAAGATCAGTGACCTCAGCCACACGTCTACACTATGGGTGACTTGTTCCATTACCAGGAACACAAACACACACACACTCACACACACACACAAACACACACACACACTCACACACACACACACACACACACACACACACACACACACACACTCACACACACACAAACACCCCCCCCCCACACACACACACGCACACAGAAGTTTTGTAATCCAACATAGAATGTCCTGCTTTTCCAACTCACTACTGAACTAAATGTGGATTCCTCCTACACAGTAGTGAACCATTGTTTTAAAAGACAAGTTCAACATTTTGGAATATAAAGATCGATAACTAACCTCATGTCTGTGCATTATGCTTGAAGGTGGAGCTATAGGAAGCTATTAAAACATAGGTTTGGCACATACACTGCAAACTGTTGGTGCTTGGGCTCTTCGGGGATAATTTGGGTCAAATTCATGCAAATTACCCAGTTTTCGGTAAATGGTCTGTAAAAATACAGACATTAGCAACACATAATTGATGTTCTTCAATTTTCCTATTGTTTTCGGTTACATCTCTAACGTAGAGCGATAAATCAACTTGTTGGCGACCCTTT
This sequence comes from Pleuronectes platessa, assembly GCF_947347685.1. NCBI lineage: Eukaryota > Metazoa > Chordata > Actinopteri > Pleuronectiformes > Pleuronectidae > Pleuronectes > Pleuronectes platessa. Next base: position 3,595,123 of record NC_070637.1, on the reverse strand, counting down.
ACAATTATCTCTTCTTCTTTGTCTTCAGAGCTGGTTTCCGGTCCCAACATATCTGCCACAAATAAAGATGGGGCTGATTTGCATATTTATAGTTCAGTCAGTATTGCAAAGAGTTTGAGTCATTTTAATAAAAAGTACAGATTTTTTTAATGGAAAATGTCTGCCTGTGTGTTTTGGAGGAACAAAGGTGCTTTTATATGGATTTGATCAATACCAGGAAAGGAACTTTAAGAAGTTAAGAAAAAACGCCTTGGACAGAGCCAGACAAAGAGGCATGGAAATAATACAAGTCTTTCCCAAAACCTATTCTTTGGAAGATTTACACTGGGCCAGACAGGATAGGGATGTCAGTATGTACTGAGAGACGGACAAACACACTTTAGACAATGCCAACCTTATTTTTTACATTAGTCAGAAATCCCAATCAATCCTTGCCACACAGATGTCCATGCTGTATAAATACTGCACATGCAGTGGGGTGGTCTCAGGCTTTTTAGACCCCACTGTATATACATCATCATTATACAGACATCACAATACATCATTCCTCTAAACCAGGGGTGTCCAAACTTTTTGTCTCGAGGGCCACATACAGAAAAAAATCCAAAGGACTGGGCCACTCACGCCGCCACGCCCCCTGCCCTGGCGCGGGCTGTTGACAGGGTGGGGGGGCGTGGCAGCGTGGCGGCGTTCTGAGGGACAGCTGGCAAGTCAGAGCTGAGAAGTGCAATACAGTGGGCCATAGTCCATTATATTACATTACATTTCATTTAGCTGATGCCTTTATCCAAAGCTACTTACAATAAAGGCCGGCGAATGGTTCTGCAACTGTGGCTGCAACTTTTCACGCAGTTGTGTCGATGGACTCGTTTTAATTCATGGTTCTCCAAGGGTTGCGCGTGATGCAAAGCAACTCACCGCCAGAACACTAGGTGGATTAACTTTTTTTGTCGAAGATGACCTTAGAGATGCCTTCTTTGTGTGTGGCAGTTGTTGCAAGTGTTTATTACTTTATTACTTTTTCTGGAGGACAAATTTGTCCCTGATTTTTTTCTACAGCTTCGTACCTTCATCAACCTGCAAACCGACGTTAGCCGAGATGTCCTTCCAGGAATTGCAGGCCATCTGCGTGTCCTTGTAATCCGTCAATGACAGGTTATACAAGTGGTCATACTTTCGGACCTCTTCTGCCAAACGCTCTTCTATTTGGTCCATATTCGTTCTTCTAAATCTTCAGTATTATGAGGCATGAAACTGGAAATGTGACTCCGGGAAGGATGTAGTTAGCGGACCAATCACAGCCTTGCGGGCTGCGTGGGGCTTGCGTAGCTTTGTCCTATAGTTAAAACAATTGGGCAACGCACGCAAGCACGCAAGGGGCACGCAAGGGGCACGCAAGGGGCTCTTGAGCGTACCCCTTCATGCATGTCTCTGAAAACGCAGAAGCATGCACCGGCCTTAAGTGAATCAACCCTGAGGGTACAAACCCAGAACAACAAGAATCAAGAAAGTAAAATGTCTTCAAAAATAAAGCAAAACAAAGTGCTATAAGTAAGTGGCATTTAAGTGCTACTAAATTGTTAGTTTAAAAAATATATATATATTTTTTTAATACATTATATTTTAAGACATTGATGCAGGCCAATTAAAAAATGGATGGCGGGCCACAGTTGGCCCGTGGGCTGTAGTTTGGAAACCCCTGCTCTAAACCATGTAAAGCAATTCAGTACACACCAGCAGAAAATAGAAAAATGATGACAAAGATTGGACAGGCAGTGAAAGACACGAGAATTGTACTTTAATTGTCTTTTTATTTGCATGCTCCCTACAGGTCCGCCCCGTACACATCACACTGCAGTAGCTTAATTGGGTAACACAGGGTAAGTGCTTTCACAGGCTGCCTCCCTGTTCACTGCTGCTGGGAACATGGAGCTTTGGCTCCTCGACAAACATCTGTATTTGCAAGAAGGCAAATCTGTATGTCGCTGCAGTAAATTATTTCTCTCTCTCTTTTTTTTTCTTCCACAGACGCACATTTACCTTGGTCAAAGCCCCTTGCCAACCCACAGTGCTGCACGTTATGATTTATGAGCCTGACTTCTTTTCCAGACGATTGCCTGACTGCTGGAGGATATTACCTGCTGCAGCTCTGGCCACAATTCAGACTGTTGAAGAAGGTACAAAATGTGTGTGTTCACATGTGAACCCGTGTGTGTTTTTGCCCCTCACGTACCAAGAAGCAGCAGGTTGGTAGATAACTCAGAGCACCGTCTCCTCGTGAGCCGCTATCTAGCGGATGGCGGGAGGTGTCTGATATACTGCCTTTTCACAAGAAGCAGATGTTTGAGCAGAAAGGTTATTTCAGTATTTGAGGATTAAAGACGGGTAAATCATGTGGCCAGCAAAATGTGTTCTATTTTGAAATATCACAGCTGCTTTATACTTGCATGACTCACTCTACCTTTTTAATCAGCCGCAGTAATAACTTTAATGAATAACAACTGCAGCCACAGCTTGAGCACAGCCCTCTGAGGCCCTTCATGGAAGCCAGAATCTGCTTTTGAGTGGATTTTCATCTTACTGTATATTAAAATGTATGTTTGTAAATCCACATACAGCACAGGGGAAATTAGTCAAGTTCTTTATGCTTCCTGTCAACTGTGAATTTTATACTATGATTTTACACAGGGGGATATAGTTGCACAGGCAGAAAAGAAGCTCTCAAATCAAACCTGCCCATGCCAACACCCCACTGAACCTATCATCACAAATTACTCCATGTCATGGTAAACATGGTCTTTAGGAAACGTCCTGTCGACACCTCGGCTGTGCCTGACTGCCAGAAAATCAGGCTCTTGGTCAAAAATCTGTGACACTTAAAGAGCGTCGTTTGCAGACGGGAAGCACACATCATGAATCCATTTGACGTGCCAGGCAGGCAGTCTGCCTATCCAAAGCAGCTCTGCTCCGGTACTGCATTAGCACTTTGCAGGAAGTCATCAGTGTGCACAGAGCATATTCTTTGTTTTGGGATCTGTGGCATGGAAACAGGAATGTCCCCTTGCTCCCAAATGAGACTCACCACGGAGCGGAGGGAGCAGGGTGGAAACTCCACAGCATCCTCATGTGATATGGATTCCAATTCATGTGACTGAGGAGGATTATCAGAGTGTTAGCTTGCTATAAACATCCTAGAAAAAATATTCGCTGTATAGCTCTCACACCACGAGACAAGGAAAGGTCAACACTCATTGTGGAAGCTCAAAACAAACGGGGTTATTCAAGGTCACAGCGAGATTGCTAGAAAACAGAAACATGATTTGATGTTAGTCATCAAGAATGAGCCTCATAATTCTCCTCATGCAAGAGCCATTCGTACTAAAAGATTTGTTGTTGTGCGAACAAGGGATTGGGGAGAACTTGCTGTTTTTACCAATTTTTTACAGGTACAAACAGAATGAATGGGAGTGAGGACCTGTCTGATTTTTTTTTCTGTTATTTGAGTCTTTCACACTTGAATTGTATATTTAATTGGTTTGGAGCAACAAAAAAAGAATATATAAACATATACCATTTAATTGTGTCGACTTGAATTATAATATGGTAAATGGTCTGTATTTAAAAAAAGCTTTTCTAGTCTTGATGACCACTCAAAGTGCTGGACAGTACAGATTTTTGCCATTCACCCATTCACCCTTTTATCTATGAGGGGCCATTATGGGTTCAGTTTCTTACCTAAGGACACTTCGGCATGCAGTTGGCTAAGACTGGGATCAAACCCAAGACCTGCTTGACTTGAGCTGACACTATATCAACACCGTTTTTTATATTTCCCCAGTGTTTGGCTAGAGCCAGTCCCTTAATTCCACTGCTGAACCAAATAAAGATGATTCCTGTGCAATCCTCAATCAAATACAAACATATGACATTATTCATGTTCACACAGGTAATTTTTTACCTGCACACTTTCGTATACTCACTCACCATAGGAACAAATGTAATGTTTACAGAGAAATAATAATACAAACATGTTCATGCTTGAGGCCCATTGCTTTTCACATATCATACCCTCCCCCCCATAGGCCAATCGTCTGCCTTGTTACAGCCACAGAGGAAACATCATGTCATTTGTGTTGTTGCATAGGTGCAAAGGAAACCTGCACATGTGTATTCAAAGTAAAAAGTTTTTTAAGCCGTATTTTGGAACAAACTTTTGAAGCATTTTGTAACTGATTTGACCGCTGATTCTATACATGCCTTTTTTATTTTCCAGTGACCATTGAAAGTGCACTTGCGGTTGTCTCCACAGTCATTTAGACAGGAGCCTGGACCCGTTAGCCTGAAATAACTGCAGAGTGGTGAGACTTGCCTGTGAGGACATTGATGCATCTGACAGAGGAAAAGTGGACAGGATGGTAGCTTGGCTGCTGCGTGAAAAGGGTGAGCCCTTTGTCCTCTGTGGTAAGCGATGATGGTGCCCTCTACTGCTATTTCCAGACGCTGTGGGATTTGGCAGTAATCAGCTGTCACAACCATCAAAGACCGTCTTTGCATTTCGAGCTTTCAGCTAAATGAGGAAAGAATCACACAGAGGTTAATGGACTATGGACAGCTTTTTTTTTAACGAACTGTTTTTGTGGTTTGAACTGAAAAAGCAAAAATATTTTAGTGGTTTATGTAATAAACTGTTTACACAGAGATGGACACATATAACCCATCAGAGGCTTCTGATCTATAAACTGTTGTGCTTTTCCTCACTCTCAATCCCAGCCGTCTCTCCACCCATCTCTGTTGCCCCTTTGCACTCATGAACGCAGTGGCACATCACATAAACAAAGGCCTTCCTCTCTGTTGAAGTGGAGCTGGGCTGAGCGAGGGGAGTGGGCAGCACCAGTTTCCTGAGTTCTGGCTGCTGGTGGTGGACAGAGCAGGACAGTCTGGTCTCGAAAGAGTCTTGCAGCTAGAGTCCGGTTGCATTCATGAGATGGCTGACATATCATGATACCCATTCATCTGGGTGTCACTGCATTCCACTCTCATGTTGCAGGAGCATAAATAACAGCTGGTGTCAAAACAGTGGCCAATGCCCACCAAATTTACAGGTGAAGTAATCAATTTAGTTACTTTTTTTAATTGAATGAAAATGATGATGGTAACTGCACTTGATTTTTTTCTTAAAGGATTAGTGTGTAGAATCTAGTGACATCTAGTGGTGATGTTGAGTGTTGCAGTGGAACACCCGTTACCTCACCCTCCCCTTCCAATATATGATAGAGAACCTGTGGAAGCCTTACATTTTCAGAAAAACTCAAAAGGTGTTTGGTTTGTCCAGTCTGGGCTACTGTAAAAAACATGGCGGCCTCCATAGAGAGGACATGCTCCAAATTTAGACATAATTCATTTAAATATAAACGGTCCATTCTATGGGAAAGAAAACAATCATTTGTACAATTAAGATGAAACAGACAGTGGGATACATCGCCAGGATTATTTGATATTCAATCTATTCCACCTAGATCTTACACACTGGACCTTTAAGTTGACATTGACATTGTGTACATGAAGCTCCGTCCCTTCTGGACAAATTCATCCCCACTAGCTCATACCATCAGCTTACTTTTTGTCTGCAGTGGGAATGGGTAAAATCAGCACTGACTCCCGGGTCAAATGACTCTGCAGTAGACACAATATTTGTATTGTGCTAATTTCTTCTTATTCTTCTTATTCTTCTCCCTCAATTTGGCAGTCTAGATGCTAATTTTGCACCTTTCTCAAGGCAAGGTTAATGAGTGCTCCCCTGCTAGCAATGGGAGGGAGTGAATCAACCTTATTTAACCGTGTTTAAAATGCTCGCGTAAAAGAGGAATAAAATATCCTCTAATGTATGAGTTCACTTCAGTGATGCTCATTATGTCTTAACTGTGTTAATGAGGAGGTTGCTCTTCTTCCCTCAGCAGCCTTGACCTGCTTATTAAAAGAAGCCATTCTAACTGGATTGCCATCTTCACCTTTTAGCAATTTCCTCAAAGGTCCTGGTGACTTTCTATTTAAAGATGCTGTACGTAATACTTCATATCTCAGTCCTGAGTCAATCTAATATGACTAATATGAGCTGAGATGATGATGCATGTGAGAAATGGACATTTTGCTTTGAGAAACACCAAAGAGAGATATTCAGTCAGGGACAATGTAGAGAATCACACTGAACAGAATTCTTACCTATAGGAACTCCAGCATAAAAAAGGTAACAAGGCCAATAGCATTGTAAACCATACATTTTAAAATGTATATACATTGGTTATTACAGACCATAAATTGTAAAAGAAAAAACTAAGTTATTGACGATTGCAATCTATAAATGATTTAATTTCATAGCCCCAAACCAACTTAGAAATATTAGTTGTTGTTTTTTCTTGCTGCAGCCAGTGGCTGTAGTATGTTGTTGTCTTCTGCAGTTTGTCATGAAAACCGTACTGCTGACAGAGTAATTGACTGTGTACAACAATGGAATTCAATACTTACTTTCATATTTGCAGACTAACCTGTACTTAGTGCCACATGCCCACATTTGTGACTGCACATTTTACAATGGGTTTTGATGTGTACTTGCAAACGCCCCGTCTTTTCACAGGAACAGGAAATAGTGCCGGTGGTATGGATATGTTATGTGTTGCCAAGTTTAAATGCCAGCACTAAAAATACCCAGCAGGAATGCAGGACTTGGCAGCAGCGACAGATTGGTGGCCCCTGCTCTGTCGCCACTCTCAGAGCCTTTTTTGACATAAGAGGGTCGTCAGACTGAAACCTGACGCCAGCTCTTCGGTTCAGCTCCGCTTTAATCTTCTATTTTGTTGTTGGAGACTTTTCAGGCGATACTTGAAGAGAGTCCTAGAGTAGATGAAAGGTGGATTTAGGGATAGTCCTTACATAGGGTCTCTGAGAGCTTTTACTTTTTCTTCTTCTTTGTTGGACTTTCTCAGCTATCCACACATACATCTCAGCCGATCAAACTTAAGTGGGTGATGCCAACACTTTCTTGTAGGAGAAGGGCATCAGCAACTTACACAGCAAAGGAACGTTCTTTAACAGCATACATTTATCAAGTGACATATTGCTCTGGCTGTAGAAAAATTGTGTTGTCCTGCCGAAAGAGGTGGCAAATCAGGAAACACTTATATGTTATTCATATATTTAAAATATAATGTTGAATTATGAGGACTGGTTGGTTATGACCTGGATGATTTCCCAAGCAAACACTGTGATGAAGACCTGCTCACTCAGACCTCTGTCATGAGAGGCCCTGATGTTAAGCCCTGAGCTTCTCCAAACAAAGTCACCCACTGCTTGGTCCCTCTAGCAGGGGTAGATTTAGTGATTTAAGGGCCCTGGGCAGAGCAAAGCATGTGGCCTCCTTTTAACCTTTTTTTCATTCCTCCCCCAGTTGATAGGGCTTTAGGCAGCATTGATGCATGCAGGGGTTAACCTTGGTGCGGGAAGGTGTTTATACGAAGCAAAAAGTGCTGCTTTGGAAAGATGCAAGACCAAAAATGATTTTCCCTGCAGTTTAATATAGGTGATAATCGGACAGAGCACATTCCTGCACTGTCAGTTTGAGTAGTTATTCTTGACCTACTGAGCAAGGCCAATGTTGGCTGGCTGAAGTGATTTAAATGGTCTAAAATACACTGGCCTTCTCGTTTGATCTGACCTTTACTCTTTCCGATGCAAGGCAGATAGATAGATAGATAGAGAGATAGATAGATAGATAGATAGATAGATAGATAGATAGATAGATAGATAGATAGATGGGGGGTGATGTGAGGGGTATAGTCAGCTGCAACATTCAACTTCACAACTAGATGTCACTACATCCTACACACTGAACCTTTAAGATCTGGCACTATAATATAATAATAATATAACATCCAGCCACAGGGATCTGATCAGCTCAGGTGTGAACACATCTAAGACGAGTACGATTAGGAGCTCTGATCACTCGGACCACATTCACAGGTGGTCTGGGACGCATGTGTCTGCATTCTTGTGTGGATGCCAATGGGTCCTGGGCCACATATGAAGGACCACCTACTCAGCCGACATCCTCTGACCTGCAGTTTCACAATGAATCATAAGTAGTTTTACACCTCTCAGTTACCAAACATTAAATTATTTGTGGTTACCGCCACAGCATTCAAAGTATTGTACATTAAATTGCCTCTTTTTCTCAAATGAACAAATTGTCATTAATTATAAAGCAATGGGCAGCAAATTGATTCACTATTCACTGAGCCCCTCCTGACACTGCTCTCTACCGCTTTGCCACACACACACACACACACACGCACACGCACACACACACAAACACTACATACGAGTATATTTGGATATAAAGAGGGAAAGCGGTAAACTTTGATCACAAGTTGTCACTGGAGGCACGTTCAGGACTCATTCTAATAGCAGGTGTGAAAAGACGTACTTCAGAGAGGACCACTAGTGTTCAGATATCTCTGATGAGGACTGAGACTGGGATTGACTGATGTTAATCCCAGTTCTGAACTGGGCCTCAGGTGTTTTCCACTGAGAACCATGGTCTGACCCACATCAGAGACGAATCAGCTGAAGGGTTTAACTTGTACTTTAAAAAGTACAGACTTTAGGCCTGGAGCTGCACAACTGTTGGTTTCTTAGTTAAACTTTGGGCCCAGGCTGAAATAATGCTTTGATCATTTTCAGAAGTAATTCACAATAGGTTTTGCACATTACCTGAGTCATGGATGTATGGGGAAAGTGGAGCAAACAGACAGAGGATAAACAGACGGATAGCTTTTCCAGCTGTCTGTGAACTGTGCCACCTGAGTGCGTTTTAGAAGATGACTTTCAAGGGGCTCCTCTTCTGGGAACCGGCTCTGAGCCTGTCTCACATGCTGCTGCTGCCGCTGCTGCTGCTTATGGGTTTGTCACACGGTGCCGGGTTAACCCATCCTGCATTACTAAATGGCCTCCATCTGACTTTAATTATGGCAAACTTCACAAAGCCACAGGATGTTAGGAAGATCAAACACTGTGAATTGGCGTATGGCAGTAAATGTGACTACAGAGTTACAAAACAAGAAGAAACTGAGAATATTTGGACTTGTGGGTTTTTCCTGAATAAGTCAGAGGGATAGATATGTGTTCTACACCATTATCTCATGAGCCCAGTTTTTGCTGCACACAGAGCAGACCTGACCAATGGTCTGGTTCCACATCATTAGGGTTCCACAAGTGATTTGGCTGTTTGTTTGTTTACCCAGATAACAGAGTAGTGGAGGTTCCAGATGTCGATATGAATAAGTCTAGTGACACACCTCTGGTTGGGGTGTGTACAATTCTCCAGGTATTCAATGGGTGATGTAGTGTGACAAGGGGATAAGATGTTTTTTGGCTTTAGTGATTACTCTGTCTGAAAAATAGGTTTAATCATTTCCTCAGCATTTCCTCTGCTAAATGTTTTCGTATGTAAAAACAAAAATAATTTTCATATATGTACATACTTGTGACTCAGCTGTTTCCTGGTGTCCTTTAAAACCTCATCCATTTATTTGATAGTATGTTGCTTTCCTTATCTACATTTTAAATTATCTCTATGTCAATGTTGACTGCCGACTTCACGCTAATATGACAATGCATTAAAATGACAATGTATTACATGCATTACATGTTTATGTTAAGTAGGTATAAACCTACCTTAGTTTAGTGTTTAAGGATGCTAACGTGAGGTAAATGACACTGGTTAATCTTCAGCCTCTAAACTGTCATCATGAAGACATGTCTGAAAACACACTGGCCTTTATTTGTTATTTGCGTTTGTGTGTTCTTTTCATAAATTTATTATTCTCTTCTGTCTTGTTACAATTTATCCTGAGGGGGGCACACTGCACTACAGTCCAGTACATATTGCCACTCGTGTTCCCTGTGTATCTCATCTGGTGGCTCTGATTTTTGTGACAGCCAAAATGTTATACAAATTAATCTCAAAAGAAACATGTTATACGTTTTTCATTTTCTCTTTTTCTTTACAGTGTGCTAACACATCACATCTGAATGGTAAATGAGCTGTACTGTCGTACGGCTGCATACAAACTGCAATGTTTCAACTAGACTTGAACTTACCTGGTCTGAATTTCTTCTCATTGTTATCAGCTCTTGTCTCTGCTTCCTCTTTGAAACAAACAGCGTGACGCCAGAGAGTGAGAGGCAACGTCCTTCTGGGACACCATTCAAAGGCTTCGGGCAGGAAGGTATTTATTGTGAGAAACACAAAATGCAGCACTTACTGTACCACTTGTAAATCAGGTCCTTGCTGGAATACGCAGTGTGGTGTGTCTCTGTAATTACACAACTGGTAAGAATTTGTAATTGCACAACTGGTAAGAATTTGGGGTGCACATGTCCACCAAGATCAACATGGGTAACATGCCGCCAGAACAGAGAGCCAGCCATGTGGAAACAGACAGTTAGTGAGCCCTGAGGGTTAGCAACAAATTAGCTAAACCACAGCAGGAAACAACAAGCATCAGGCTATATTATGCCACCATACCCCACTCTAATCTCTATTCACAAGGTCCTGCAGTTAGAAAACCTCACAGATGAGTCCTGACAAACGCTGTATCACATTCACCCTGAGCTGCAGTGTAAAGGTCACTCAGGAACGTAAATAAGCACTATCCCTGAGACCTGTCATGATATTTGTCTGTATGCAGCCCGAGGTGGAAAGGCAGGGTTTCCCTCTTATGTCAGATGAGTGCAGGTGATGAGATAGTCTGGGGAAAAGCATGATAGGAAGTCCCACCCTGCCGGTCAGCAGGGTCACTTTCCCATGGTGAGATAAACAAGGGCGTGCAAGTAATGCACAGGACATCAGGTTAATGTTCAGCATTTTGACAAAGCAATAAATAAATGCAAGATTGAGCAAAGTTTAATGTTAATCATGCACTAACAATGTTAATTTGTTAGATGGAACAAAAAAAACACCTTGATCATTATGCTACTCTGAGACAGGGGCAGGTTTGTCCTGATGATTTCATGAAATCATAGTTAATGTCTTTGGTGGCAACAAATTCATTTAGACAATGCGGTGTCCTGTGTAAGGCACTTCGTTTTTATCTGAGGAGCAATTCGGGATTCAGTATCTGGCATGCAGATCGGGCAGACCAGGATCGAACTACCGACTTTCTGGTTAGAGGATTACCGCTCTACCCCCTCAGCCACAGCCGCCTGACAATGAAAAAACATAATTATGAATATTACATTTCTGTGGATAGATCTCTTTAAATCCTGCACACTGGTCCTTTGAATTACTAAGTAAACAAAAATGACCATTACCTGAGCAACCATTCATTTCAAGTAGCAGCTACATAAATCATGATGTACACCAGATGATATACATATGTGCATAGTTCTTTCACAAAGTGCATACACAATAATAGCAGTTGCCGTTCTTCACTGTGATTTTTTTTGTCTTACTCATCCATGTGAACATGAGCCTTACTCCATTCAGCATCATATAGATAAGTGGTGGATTAAATCATCCAGTCATATTGGTACTTAATATTGTTAAATCTATGCTAAAAAGTCTGCTTCCTTAACTGGACAGACATGTCCTTTAACATGATGTAGTCAAACACTTCTTTATAATGACAGGGTGAGAATTGGGTATGACTGAAATGAGCATGAGCCTGTTCATATATATTTCCATTACGTATAATAGGCCTCATTGAACCTAACAATGGTTGTCAAAGATAGCTTAGCAGAATTCATTTTGTGAGCTTGTGTTTTAACCACACAATGTCCCTTATACCAATGAATGCAGGGGGGGGAAGTCCATCTCATGCAAACACAATACACACAAAGTGGCTGCAGAAGTCAACTGGAAGTTTCCAATTGTTTTTTTTTCTTTTCAGCCAGAACAATTAGAACAGGATTAGCTGTACTTGTGAGTTTACACAACTGACAAATCTGATGATATGTAGCAAGTGAAGCTAACAGTCTATATACAGAAAGGTTTCCCTCTAGTTTGTTTGTAATAATTCAATATTAGCTCAACAAGCACATTGTGGTTGTGCAAAGATAAAGCAGTGGAAGGGAGCTGCTGGAAATATACTTCTAAGTGTTTACGGTTTGTTGAACATATGATGTGATGAACGACCAAAACACAGTAGAGAACATTCAGCTTTTTTCTGTTCATCTTGCTGCAGCCCAGTCTTTTAATGGTATTAAAACCCCTTTGCGAACAAAGGGTACATATACAAATTTACAACAATGCAATTTTAATTCTCCGAGTAAACTATGCTGCATGTCTTTGGACTTGGGGGAAAGCCAGACTTCCCAGAGAAAACCTGCAGAAGTAAACTCCAAATAGAAAGGCTGCAGTCAGCTGGCAGGTTCCTACATTTGATACGTTAGCTGTATCTCAATTCAGGGGCCACATCCTAGTAGAGTCACAGCATTGTGAATAAGCTGTCCCATTTCGAAGAGCCCTTCACATGTGGAGGGCAAATGCATCCTTCCACCTCCGAGACACAATGGCTCTGATGGTTGGACCCTTCCTAACCCTACCTTTCCCAGGATTCATCGCGCTTCAGTGTAAAACGTTTTCCAAAGAGGTTTATGGCGCCAGTAAGCAACAAGACTCCAGTGCTTGAGAATCATGCATCAACTCAGCTGAACAGCTAAAAGTACACAATTGCAATTAGGGGCTGGACGATTATGATGGTGATCATGAAAAGCCTCAGTAGACCAGACAGTTTTGGTTCGGCCTCCGCTGTCCCAATGGCCCATGAAGGAGGTGGTATTCAGAGGAATCTAACCCCTAAATTAAGATACAGCTTTTAGGATATTTAAAAGAAAGTATTTACTGTATTTACTTTAACTCAAGTAAAAGGTTAATGTAGTACTTCTACTTTTTGTCTACCCATTTGTACTTTTATTTCAGTTAAATGTTTGAATACTTCTTTTACCACCAACAATAAGAATAGATTGTCAGACAGTATCAGAAACTCAGACATAATACAGCTCATTTGTGTGTAGATGAGACTTTCTGAAAGTGTTTGTATCCCCATTCATACGATTCAACCCTCTCTAGTACCAGGCTTTCTTTAACATAAATATGTTGTTTTGATGTGCTTAGGCAACATATTGTAAAACCTGCATGGTTTGTTTGAGGCTCTCTGAGGCCTCTAGAACCAACACAACAACTTCTTTGGCTGATCAGTACATGAATTCCTTGCTCCATACTCTGAAGGAATTTCTGTTTCTACCTTCACTTCTGTACTTTGTCCATTGCCTGTCAGCAGAATAAGATATGTTGCACTGATAAAAAAAACCTTGTGCTAGATCCATGAGGACTATCATTTACCATGTAGGACATGCATCTGTTGCCACATACAAGCTAAGACTAACATACAGTCAGGGTTTATGTTCATGCTAAATGATTAGCCAGATACCCAAGTGGGCCATAGGATGACATGGGGCAATCCTCTGAGCCTGCAAGGAGAAAATCCTGTACAGACACAAACATGTAGCATTCTCGTTCTGTTCTCTCTTCAGCAGATGCTCGTTTGTCAAGCTGCCTTCATCATGATGAGAAGCATTTTGGCAGAATTAAAAAATACAGACAATCAAGGGAAATTGGATATCATTATCAGTGATGGGCTGGATTTAGATTTAGGGGGAAATAATCTGATTCACATGAATGGGCTTCCCATAACAAAGGTACACATCTTTTTCATTTATCATAATCATGTTGGGAATCCCCTCTGAAGGAATCATCGCTCTATTTCATTATTAATTCCTATAAAAAGTGTGCTATACAACCAATGGTATGTGGCCCTTCAAAAACACTATGCGCTCATCCAAACATAGCAGTAAGTGCTGAATCGATCATTTTGACACAATGCACATTAATCTGCTGCTGTAACACCCTCCACTCCTGTGGTTTCAGTCTTTCCACCAGAAGCTGGGTGCAGAGGATTCAATCCTATTCAGCCACAAAAGCATAGGCAAGGTCCAACACTTATGTTTGGTGATACGGCCTGGCTCACAGTTTGTGTTCCAGTGTGTTGGACGGGATCCAGGTCAGGGCTCAGTAACATTCTTCTATATAAAAGTGGAAAACCATATCTTCATTTGGCTGGCTTATGAACTGCTGCCACAAAGTTGGAGGCACACATCGGTCTTAAATACCATTGTATACTGTAGCATTAAGATTCCCTTTAATTACATATATTTGCAAATATCTTGAAGCAATAGTTCTACAGTGGTTATATCAACAAACACGGTCCAATCCTGTTTCCTAGAAACTACTCATATATATATACACAGTATGATACCAAATTGTTTTGCCTAATGACGTTGTCATGGCAAATATAATCACTGCCTGGATTACTTTGGGAGGGAATGTTTTTTCTAAACGCATGAAGTACTGCATGTATCTACAGCAGCGGTGTCGCAGTCATGGTGGATAATAGGCGTACAAAGTGTAGGACCGTGACACCAGAGTCATCTGTGGTTTGGTTGAGGCAACAAAAGCTCTTAATTAGGGTTGGTTGGTGGTTCCGGTTAAACATTGTAAACATGTCGTGTATTGTGCTTTAAGTCATAGTGTGACACTGTGTTTTTCCTATACACTGTGTATATGCACAGTGTATACATAGTGGGGGGCAAAAGTCTTAGACCACACTCTTTAAAGGGGACATATTATGCCTATTTTACCACTGTTGATATGGTTCCTTGGGGTCTTAATGAAATATCTGTAACATATTTTGGTCAAAATACCACAAGGATCATTTAAAACAGCAGCTTTTTACCCAGTCTAAAACAGCCCTCCTCAGATTGACCTGTTTTGAGTGCCCCGCCCTCCTCACCCCCAGTGAGCCTGGCTCAAGAGCCCCAGCTCCCCAGCGCAGCCCCGCAGTGGGAGCAGTGGGAGCTTGAGCTGGCGCAGCAGCAGCATCCTTCCACACTGTTGAGTCAACGTTTAGAGGTGTCCTGGGGGTCCCTTGTTTATGCGGCCACTTAAATGTCTGACGGGTAGCAGCAGCGAGCTAACGCTAGCCGGGCTCCACCGGCCCGGTTAGTTCGCGAGCTAACGCTAGCCGGGGAGCCGGGCTCCCCTAGTCCGGCTCGCGCTAGCTCGCTCGTCAAAGGCCATGTAGCGAGACTCCCTACATGGGCATGGTTGGAACATTACGTATTTTTCGGTCGTAATCCCATTCGACACACTCTAGCATAAGGTTTCTGACATAGAGGAACGACAACAAATCGCGGGAGTTGTTTTTTCCTGAGTTTTTGGGACGGTAGACATGCCAGATACCCAAATTAACATGTAGAAGCACTACAAAAATGTATTGAGGGAAGTTTAGGGTATGAGAGCACATGCACTGTGGAAATAATATTCACCATAAGTTAAAGACTCAACTTATTATACTCAAAAGACTGTGGTTGTGTTGGGACATGGTGAGCTGTGTGATTGGAAAATGCTGCATTTCTTTCTTATTTATTGTTGATTAACTTGTTATATTTAAAAATAACCATAGTTTGTCTTTAAAACAAAAACTTTCCTAAGACTGAAATTAAGAATCTAATCCAAGCCATGAAACAAAGTCCAGGGCCAGGGGACTTCAGATACTTTTGGCTATTCACTCCAGTGTTTCTTTTTCACTTGTTCTGTTCTTTTTCATTCTGGTCGTTTGACTATTCATTGTTATATTTTCGTGAATATGAGGGCAGGTTACTTGATCCTGTCTCTGCTGATGCTCAGGATGAGTCAGAGATCACACATCATATCCAGTAAGGTCCTGTCAATCCTAACTCACTGCACACACACACACTTCCTGCTCCTGCGGCACAGCCGAGTTGACCTGGTCCAGTCTTTTCAACGTGAGGCATTGGGGTTTGTTTAGACTGCTTTTTGTATCCAGGTGTTTTATCCATCCCATTGGATGTGTGGATTCACACAGTAGAGTGTCCATGCCCCTTAAGCCGAGGGGCTCGGGGGCCTCGTCCCTCCCTGAACAGCCTTTAGAAGTTCAGACAGAGAGGCTGGGGAAACCATCTGCCAGCCCCCATCTGAAGGAGGATGCTGAAGCAGGCAGCATCTGTTTCAGCACTAAGTCCAGCTCTCTTACTGTATCTATGAACAACACAGGCAGCGTTGATCATATCCTGTAGGTTCAGGTCTTTTAAGTGGAGTCAGCATCCTGCAGAATCTCCCTCAGTGACCGAAACCTGCATGTTAACCGTCACTCAAGTACACAAGTGTCTGCTCTCAGTGATTCCTCTGACATCTGGAGATGAAGACCGCCATCACAGGAAGATACAAGAATAAATCTCCTCATCATAGCTGAGCACTCTCTGTATTTAAAGCTTTTTGTTCTATAGCTGTGCCCCATCCACTGCATATTCATCCCTTCGTCATTCTGCGGTGGGCTACTTAGGGATCTGGATCATAATGTCTAAATCAGAAGGAGGAACTTTGCTGATTCCTCTTTCTGATCGGAAAAAAAAACTGAAATAAAGTTGAAGAGGGCTAATTCAAGGATGTACATCTGTTTCTGTCATTTCCCTGAGGAGGTAGATCAGAAGTTTTTGAGAGTGATTAGCTTTCGTTTTGAGCTACAACACAGACATCCTTGTACAGACCTGCCCTACTGACATTTACTGGAAAAAAGAAGAATTATGAGGTGTATGAAGTTTTACAGTCAGGAGATCTATAGAGTAGTTGGACCATTTTAGAAATTTTACAGCTCATTCTCCTTGGACTTTCAATTTCATTCTTTTACTTTTATAAGTGTAATTTACTGAGTCATTAGAATGAATTTATTTGTATTATATTGTATAATAACTCATCAGCAGTTTAATCATACCTTTGTTGAATATATGTTGTAACTTCCTGTTTTTATTTGGGTAAGAAATCATACAAAAATAACATTTCATTGTGTGTTTCTGTGTGTGTGTTTCTGTGTGTGTGTGTGTGTGTGTGTGTGTGTGTGTGTGTGTGTGTGCTCCTGTCCCCACTCTGCCTCTGTGTCCCAGTCCCAGTGTCCACCCTCAAGGAACATTTCTGGTAAGTCTGTGAGAGCTCACGTCTGTCCCGCTGAGATATCATGAATTACATGAAGTCTCTCTTGCAGAGACCTCATGACCTCTTTCTGCAGACTCTGTCACAGGGAATTACCCACAGTTCATTGCATTGGGACATGGGTAAAGAAGCCCAATGGCAATGTGACAATAAACAAACAAGCAAGGAAAGTGCAACCCATGACAGCAGAGACATTGTGAAACAAGTGGTTTTCATGAAGTGGCAAAGAAATGGATATGTGTGGACTCATAGCCAGAGTGTGTGTAGTTACTTGTTCCATTGATTCATCATTTTAGCACTATGATGCCAGTTTACCAAAAATGAATAAATGATTATTTCTAAATTACCTTTCATCCACTCTATAACTCAATGACCTGTGACATGTTGATATCAGCTTAGTTCATCAAGCATCTAAACAACTTTTTTTTTATAAAGCCCCAAACTTATCTAATTAATCAATCAAGGGAACATAATGTGGTGCAACATGGAGTCCCATTCCTATTTATTCCGTTTAAAGCTCTTGTTTCCTTTCACACACAATAATGTACCAGCTGATGTCAAATAAATCTCGTTCAGCGCTTGAGTCCTTTTGAGGCAGAAAGTGTTTCAAATAATGTCTTTTTGTAGCATTGTTTGCCTTTTTGAAATTGTGCTTTTTGTCCCACAGTTCTTTATCCTTCCTAATTGTACTCTAACCCTGCTTGTCCTCGATCTCTCAGAATCACGTGCTCACTAGCTCTGTTTGCCTCGCTCGGCCACACTGTTCCCTGGACTTCCCCATCCAAACACCCTGGTCGGCTCCTCTGGATCCCCCTGCTCCCAATCGATACTTGCAATCACTTATGTTTGGGTCTGTTGTTGGTTAGTCATCTGCTTTAACAACTGTTCAACAAAATTTTGTTTTACTAAAAGTGCTTTTTGAAAGGCTAAGACAACATTACAAATGTCTCACTCAATGAGAAGTCTCACTCTAAACCGTGTAGCAGATAGTTCAATGCATTTCTCGTTCTCTTGAGAGAGGCAGCTTGGTACAAAGTTGTTTAAATGACAAAAACTGTTTACTAATGTTAGGCTGCTATTTTCATGATTATGTTATGTTGGGCCTAAAAACTACTTATTTATTTAGGGTAAATATAACTACTTTCATGTAATGGGAACTTTATTTACTTTGTTATGACAATAACCACCTGATTGTTGTTGGTCAGAGTCTGTGTTCATTTATTGAAAGGAACCAACATACTCTTGTTGTAAACAGGAAAATATGTGTCGGTCAAGTCCAACATTTTGTTTCCTGTTTACAACCAGAGTATGTTGGTATGTATGTTGGAGGAGGTCATTTCTGTGACCTCCCTGTATAAACTCTGAGCCCTGATGGACAATAGTCATCATTACTACAGTTGCCGGAGCACCGTGTCACATGTATGTAAATATACTATATAAATATTATATATATTAGGGCATTCACTGGGAGGACAGTATTCACAGTTCCCAGCCTTTTTTATTAACCTTTTTTAATTCTCTCCTAATTATTTCCAAGCATACCGTTTTTCCTTCTGAACAATTTTTTTTCTTCCTCTGTATAAAATGAACATGGTCAGGTCATATTCCTGACACTGCACTGTAGGCCTTTGTCTAATAGACAGTGGTGTGTCCAAAACTAAACCCAAATGGAAAGAACAGCAGGGCTTAAAGCTTGACAGGTGGGATGAAGTTTTCAGCAGGGCCATTGACGTGTTCTCAAAGCGCATGATTTACGCTAATCAAGACCACCTAACTCTATCCTGTTTGGATGAAATGAGCAGAAACTGATCCTGACCCCAGTCCTACAGCCAAAAACGCAACCCGCCGTCCTGCTGCTGCGCACCAGAGGATAGACTGACATCTACCGGCTTCCTCTTAGAACAGAAAAAATAGTTTTGACAATAATTAATGCAATACATTTTCAGTAATTTGAGAACATTTTCATTAAGGAGAGCATCTTTCATGTTATTTTTCATTTCCCACCTTGATTGTTGCACCAGCCGCTTCATTAAACAGACACTGGCTCCTAGTATGTTTTATAATTGACTCCTATTATGACCTAATTTAAGGTTCCTTTTCACCATGAGTCGACCTTTTGGCCAGTGTGTGAGATTCCCCTACAACCTTTTGTTCTCAAAAATGTAAATTCCTTTTTCATATACCTCAAATGTAAGATTTCAATAACTTGTGTTGCTGACGGGTCACCATTTGGACAAGGATTGATAATTATAATTCCAGACAATGCTTACTTTTATTTTTTCAATGTGTCTTATGAAACTAGACTTTGTTTAAACCATTTTATTATGTTTGAACTGGCTGTAATTAGTTTTCCATTTAGCTTTTTACTGTCACTTTGTAAACCGGATTACACAAATTGACACTATACCAACAACAACAACAATTATTATTATGATTATAATAATTATTATTATTATTATATTAACTGGCTGCTATTTTTAATAAATGACAACCATACAATTTAATCTTATCTCTTTTTTTTATTATAACAACAGTCTGACAGAGCTTAAATATTGAAGTTCCTGGTCTCTCTCCTATTTCTCCCCTTCTCTCTCGCTTATCTCCCTCTTTCCACCCACCTCTCCTCTTTTCCCCATTTTTCACACTGTGTCTGGTTCTAGTTTTTTCTCTCCACGGTCGCCAAAGTGCTGCTCATCTTGACTTCACTATGTAAAGCACCTTGAGATTATGTACGTTATGATTTTGGCTCTATACAAAAACAATTTAATTGAATACAAAAGCTGTCATGCAGATGTGGCTGTCCAAATATGTTTATCCTTTTATTTATTTCTAGTAATTTTGTGGCAAATGTGTTTTCCCAGCTGCTGTTTGGTTTGGTTGAAAGTGAACATAGAGGTGTGTCCATGTTAGGTTCCCACAGAGGTGGTGTTCTGCTGCCCTCCACAGGCGAATGCTGCCTGCTGTGTGTAATAACATGCTGAAGTTACAATCAGAATCACACCAGATCGACTCAGACATGTGGCCTTTCTTTTAAACTGCTTTAAGAAAATGATCCTGCTGCTGGAGTAGATTCAAACACATCTTACTATCAGAACTTCATAATGCTCTATCATCTGATCATAATAATAAAAGGTACTATTCATGCATACACACATAGTATTTTGAAGGACATTAGACAAGACCACATAATCTAACAACACCATACTTGATGTGTCTTAAAATGTTTCACCAGAATTGCAGGAGATACATTTTTTAAATCTTTATAAAGGACATAAGATATTTATATTGTGGAAACAGGAAACATTTATTTTAAGAAGACGTTTGTGTTTGAATCACTCAAATGCACAGCCAAAATATTTGTACCATAGTATTGAGAAAACTTAGCTAATAAAGTACTATTTTCACCTTGGGAATGTCACTCAATGAGAGTATTGTTACACATGATTGTCAAAAATAATTTGCAGTGCATACTGAAGAAAAACAGGCTCAGCCCACAGAAGAACTATGTTTCAATCGTAATACTTTACAAACCCCTGAAAATGTATCATAGTGTTGACTTCAAAGCATCGGCCAGACATTTCTTTACTTCGCAGATATTAAATATGTGTGCAAAACTTATCTATCTTGTGCAAAAGATAATAACTTGTGCTAACACAGTAACGAAACATCATCTTTTGGGACAGCAGGGGCTCCATGTGTTTGTGACAGTTCACTGGTTTTTTAGGTGTTTGTGTTGTTTAAGTTGAGACTGAAAAGAGAAATGAAACATTAACAATAGCAGTCTTAAAGAAAATGCAAATGCAAAAAAAATCATATGTAGTTGAATATTCAGATTGACCAACATCCCTGTTTTGCATTTAAGGTTTAAGACTTTATATATTAGAATAAATATATTATCTTGATGTGAACATTATTTGCTTTTGAGTAAAACCTCGGAAGGCAGACACCATCTCTACATTTAAGGTTAGACTTCAAATGTTCCCTTTTTGATAAAAGCCTATAGTTAGGGCTGGATCAGGTGAGTCCTTCAGTTATGCTGCTATAGGCCTAGACTGCTGGAGGAATTCCTATCATACAATGAGCACTTCTCTCTCTCTCTCTCTCTCTCTCTCTCTCTCTCTCTCTCTCTATGCAGGAATCTCTGACCCCAGAACTGCAGGATAAGAACAACAATTGCTATTATTAATATTATTTTAGTATTATTATTAACAATAATACATATTATTAATTAGGGCCCGACCACTGACAGGCTGAAATTGTAAGGATTATTATTATAATTATTATAATTATTATTCAGGGCTGTAACATGCTCAAATTCTTACAGAAATGTGCAGAAAGTTAGAAAGTGGTGAAAATTTACATATTCTGGAGGAATTTTCGATGGGCGTCGCAAAATGGCTCAAGGGTGCCCCTCGAGACCCCGGAACGTGTTCACATTGACCGATCTTCACAGGTGTATCATGACCAGACAAACAAAAAAGTCAGTTTGAAAAAGGCAATTTGAAAAACGCTACAGGAAACCTGCTATATTGCATGTAGTGGCCATATTCCACATCTTTACTTTGAGGGACTTGTACTAGGGCTTACAACAGATCAACTTCAAATTGAGATGAGTGTCATCACAACAAGACGGAGATACAGACTTATTTATTATTATTGTTGCTGCTATCATTAATAACTTTAAAATGACTACTTTACACTCTTATTTTTTTCTTTCAGAGCTTAAACCCGATGGTGTACAAGTGTTTCTGGTCTCTTTCTCCTCTCTCTCCCCTCTTTTCCAGCCATCTCTCCTCTCCTTCCCATTTTTCCCTGCTCACCCCAACCGGTCTAGGCAGATGCAGTCTGGTTCTGTTAGAGGTTTCTTCCAGTTAATGAGGGAGTTTTTTCTCTAGTCACCAAAGTTTGTCTCATTGTGGGAACTGTTGGGTTCCCGTATAAATTTAAGGTCTTGACCCTTTATGTAAAGTACCTTGAGATAATGTATATTAGGATTTGGCGCCATACAAATAATATTACATTACATTACATTTCATTTAGCTGACGCTTTAATCCAAAGCGACTTACAATAAGTGAATTCAACCCCGAGGGTACAGACCCAGAACAACAAGAATCAAGAAAGTACAATTTCTTCAAAGCAAAACTACAAAGTGCTATAAGTAAGTGCCATTTAAGAGCTACTAAAGTGTTAGTTTCAAAAAGTTGTTAGTATATATATATATATATTTATTTTATTTTCATTCAAGTTATCGTCGGAAGGGGTGTGTTTTTAGTTTGAATTGAATTGAATCTTCAGAAATACCAAAAGGAATAATCATGTCTCGAAGTCACTGAAGATCACAGTTTTTCTCCATTGTGGTGTGAACATTAACTGAAGCTATCTTGGTGAGTGTCTTTAAAGTAAGGCTCGATTCCACTGCGGCAGAAAAGAAACAGAGTGTATGATTATTGTTCATGTTGATTATAGCTTATTACTAGGCATCATCAGCTGTCAGACCACAGTCGATTTTACAAAACATGTGCTTATCCCTGTGTTAATGTCCAGTCATCTCTTTAGTAATGTCAAGGACGTTTCAAGTAAACTTTGTTAAGAGCAAAACACATTGTTTTATTGCACTGAAGTGTTGTCGTGATAAAACAGGAGACAGTCACTCACACAGCTTTGTTGGCCAAGTACACAAGGAATATGATTCTGGTTCTCTGGTCTAAAGACATGTAAGATTGCTTATATCTACTGTACTGCTACACATGACTGATGCAAAGGTGTATATGAACTCTGGAGTCATTTAAAAGCGGATACTAGTATAAGTGCAGGTCATACAGAAGTGATTTACTGTGTTGAGACATTTAACTGCTCGGTTTGATGTGTACATGTATGCTATAGTGTGTTAGCCGACAATATTTGTGCAATACAGCAAATTTGTCATGATATTACATGACTACCAGTTTATGATCACAAATTAATGACTGCTTAAAATTGATTTATGATTTAAACAAATAAGTTCAGGATAGATCATTGAATACTCAAGCACTCCAGTACTTAGCAATGCAGCAGTGCTGTGAAATTAGATAGCATAAGTACTGTATGTGGGCGACTTGCTGCACTTCTCGTAAATGCGTTAAAGTATTTATCCATCCAAGTATTTTATAAACAGCTTATCCTTTGAGCGCTTCTGGGGGTTGGAGTCAATGAGTTGCAGTATACTACTGATTGTGGGGAAAGTGAGAATAACATACTGTGGTCTAACATACTGTGCATGGCATCAGGTCGTAGAGTAAAATCTACATTAGCAGAGGGCGAATATGGATTCATATCAATGAGTGCATCAGATTCAAAACACTGCCAACCACTGACAGTGAGGACTAAAAACTCTTGACTCTGAAAATAGGTCCGATATCACTTTCTGTCTGCATCAAGACTAATAGCTTATTAATTTGCACTTTCAATCCAACCCCTGTCACTTCATGTCTGTTTGTTCTATTATTACAGCAGGGTAACGCAGCAGAATAGATCTGACATGTCTGTAATGGAATAGTGATGCAGTTGAGAACAGACGTGATGTTCAACGTGATAGACGACTAATCTCAAGGAAGTTTAGACTGCTGCTGAGATGAATGGAGGGATGAAGAACAAAAGCCAGTAGACTTGTAAGGTGGGAAGATGTGACTGTCAATAGAGGATTGTGGCTGTCGCCCCCCTTCTTTGATCTATCGGGTTAGGCATAGCAAAGACAGATCAGCTGATCTGATGGGATGCTTGGATTCAGTCCCCTGTGATTCCTCTTGTGATGAATCCGACAGGCTGCGTGGATCAGCTGTCTGATTCACTTTACCTCTCCACAATCTGCATGTCCATCCTGTTAGAGCTGCAGGTGTCCTTCACATGAGGGGAAATATCGAGGTCATTTTAGGGCAACCATTTTGGATCTATCCATCCTCCATAGAGGACATTTCATTTAATGCAGGTTCTCTTTATCAGGCTTTCAAACCCAGTGTCATGTTTGTGTGTGAGCACGTCGTGTTCCTTCCAAATAACATGTTTCCTCTTGTAGCCATGTTAAGGGGGCGTTTTCACTGAATTCTCCCTCTATTGAATTTTCCCCTTTGCAGCATCAGTAGCACAGAGGCGGCCTCCGACCACAGTACGTTGTTCCTGCTCTCCCCTCTGTGTATGTGCGTGTGCGTGTGTGTGTGCGTGTTTTCTAAGGTTGGGAAGAAGCCAGGCTACGCACACGGACAGCAACTAAACACGAGCCAAACAAAACGCGCCGCCGGTCACCGGAGGGGACTCGTCAGTTTTCCGTGCTGCAGCATCTCGGGGGAGAAAACAGGTAGAAACTACTTGGGGAGGGTTCCTTCATTTTTCATGCCTGGGCTCATATCCGGAGTGACGGGGACGCTCCACTTCTCCACGTCTGGTGCGACTGCACACATGCAGGGGGCTGCTGGAGGGGACGTGGCGGAAAAAGACGGAGGGGGGCGGGCAGGGTTTGGGTGAATAGAACGGGCGTGCTTATGGTTGATGTCGATGTCGTAGAGGAGCTAACTCGGTGAAGTCAATAATTGTGCAGCGCTAAGAGCTTACCTAGCTAACATGTACTGTAGCATCAGCCCCCCCCCCCCTGCTGATTTAAAGCTAACAGTCAGATACACCGCTCCGTGCGTGCGGGTGTCGCCATGTAAGGACTGTGTTTGATGTAAAGAACATTACAATGTAGCTTAACGGTGCTCCGATGAAATGTCAGCTCGGGTACTGTAACGTTAGCCTTCGCGGCCCTGCTCGGCACTCACGTCCCCGTGCGCCGAACACCGCACCGCACCGCACACATCGTCATATCCCTCCACCTTTCTGTGCCGGGCAGCAGTGGACTCCTGCGTTAATTAGTGCGCCCAGACAGATGACAGGTCCGGTGGAGGCCGCAGCTCGGCTCCGCTCCGCCGCTCACAGCTGCGACCTGTACGCACAGAGCCCTCCGCGACACAGCGCTCACCGCCCCCCGAACCTCCGCGGCCAGCGGCTGTTCAGGCGGAGGAGACAGAAGCACGGGCCGTGGAGACCATCCGCGGACATAACGTTTCCTTCATAACACAACACTCCACTTTGTGTACAAACATGTCAGAGCACTTCCTCCGCAAACACCGTGTTAGCTTATCGCAGTGCAAACCGTTCTCAAAGTCTCTCACCACGGTTTATCTCACGTTTAATCCAACACCCATCAATCATCTGTATCGTTTGAATGCACTTTATTTTTTATTCTTTACTTTTATTATATTAAAGTAAATGCCCAAAACATCAAATGTGTTATTTGTCCGCATGAAATACCGTTTACCAGAGAAAATAGTCCATATGAAAAGTGTCCCCTGCTGTGGATTATCCTGGGTCACAGGAAGTTCTGCCATTGAGACGAACATGAAAAATTGTGTCAAAATAAAACGTAGAACTATCTGTGTGGGTTGATATGTGTATGATGAACGCTAAATGTATAACTGTATATATATATATAGCACTGTTCGTGACATTTCTTAAGGTACAGTATAGTACAAGTACATTAATTTCCACTTTTCTATCACCCATCATTCGTACGTCAGGCTCAGTATCTTGCCCAAGGACACTTTGGAATTCAGACTGTGGACAGAGGGTGTTGAGGTTTAAACCAGTGACCTCCTGGTTAGAGAATGACTCTCCTCATGAGCCACAGCCAATATATATTTATATTGTGCTTATATAATGACTTGTTCTAGGCTTGATTAGTTTTGCTTTAAAGTACAGTTTCACCAGAAACTTACTCAAACATGTGCAGCACTTTGTATCACTGTGCAGGTATTGATGTTAATCACTCATTGGGTTTCTACTCCCTGGGTCCAGAACAAGATGTCAGCCAGAGGCGGAAAGAAGAAGGCCACCAAGCTGTCCCGCTCATCCAGGGCGGGCGTCATCTTTCCTGTGGGGAGGATGATGAGGTACCTGCGCACTGGCACGCACAAATACCGCATCGGCATGGGGGCGCCTGTCTACATGGCAGCGGTCATCGAGTACCTGGCAGGTAGGTAGCGTATAAGGTAAAACTGGGTTCATTCCTTTACATTGGAATAGTGATTTGACGGTTTAAAGTACATTTTTAAAGTATAAACTAAGGTTTTAAAACTGAAAAATACAGTTAATATATCTGGAATAAGTGTTTAAGCTCTTTTCAGTGCTATTGATCTGTGTAAAGTATTTATTTGCTCTCAGAGTTTGAAAAAAACCAATAAGAGAGGGTAACAGTAAGCTCAGTTAATATAATTACACTGTGTAATACAGAGTGCAACAGATTACACGGTAGTAATAGTACATAATAGGTCACCATTATAGTGTTCAGTGTATATACATATAGACTGTAATCATCAGGGACAAAGGGTATTGACAGGTGAAGCATCACATTCTGTCATAATATCATGTAACTTGTAATTATGACACGCAGCTCAGGATTTATTATCCTCTGCTTAAAAGATATTATACTAGGGAGTTTTGTGACATTATATGTATATGTTATATTTATGTCCATGTTAATGTGATTGTGAACGCACTGGGAGTTTCAGCAACCTGGCTCAGAACTGGACAGACACTTCATACCCATGTTGTATTGAGTGATGTCCAGTATGACCAATGGTTTTCACAGATCATTGAAGCCATGTGATTCGTTGGACAACCTAGGAGCTCCCGCCCAGCCTAGTCTGGTCTTCCTTTGCTTCCTGATTTTGACCTCTGTTAAAATTTGCGCAGAAATCCCAGAATGCAAAGCTGAAAGTGCAGATATAGATCCCACCAAAGGGGCTGTTGAGTACATGAAAAAAAGTGTGTTGAAACTTTCATGTCTGTGAATAAACAGAGAATTGCAACATTGAAAAGAGTGAAGCAATTATTTCAGACATTCAGTCCAATCCTATTGAAAAAAAAAAAAATTGTCACAGAATATGAACCAAATTCCACCTGATGTATATATAAATATACTCGTGTCGGACTGAACCCAATCACTGTCTCCTTTTGTACTTTATAATCAATGGGTGTCATGTGTCCCATTATTGGGTTTTGCATGTACTTTTATTGATGCAGTTATGATGAATATGATATAATAAATCAGTCCCTGATTGTGTTGTGTTTAACATTCTCGGATTTTTGTGTTCATAGTTTATTCGTTTGCTAGATGTCAACACACAACAAAAAGACAGAACATAGACAGTAACAAAGAAAACTAACTTTCAATATATTATGTTCCGACAACTGTCCCCAACTAGTTACAAACACTTTTATGGACTTTGTTAGAGCAGCTTAATGATACAAAAAGGAACAGCGTTCATGATCCCTCAAGACTAATTCTTCTTCTCTAAAAATAACAATTGGAATATAGAAGTGTCCTGGCCTATAACACAAATACAATCAGAAGAAAGACCTTCTATTAGATGTTTGTTTGCTGTGTCTATGTACACAACTCTGCTGCAGCGACCCGGTTTCCTCACTGGAGAGTTTGGTCTAATCTTCCTGGCTGTTGTGTTGGGCTAGAAACCTTGAACACACACTGCTTGTTTGATGGGTTTCCGCACACTGTTCTTTCTCCTCTAAGCTGAAATCTTGGAGCTGGCAGGAAACGCAGCACGGGACAACAAGAAAGGACGAATAACTCCCAGGCACATCAAGCTGGCTGTGGCCAACGACGAGGAGCTCAACCAGGTAATACGCTGCAATGCAAGTGGAGCCAAGTGCTCAGAGATTGTCACACTGTGTTGTTGCAGTGAACTTTCTGTCATTTTTTTGTGAATTAACTAAAAAAAATGGCTCATTAAATTCAAAGACAGTTTACAATATGTTTCATTTCTAGCAAGCAAATGAGCTGCTGGTGAGAGGACTTTTTAATTAGTCATATTTCGTTGATACAATTCTTAATTTCTTCTTAATACATCAATACAAATAGACAAAATAATGGCATCGATAAATATGGAAGTTTAGTTGGATTAATAAATGTATTATGACTGTAGAAAGTTGATATGGTTGATATGGTGAATTTGTTGATAAACTGTTTCTTACTACATCTTTTTCCATCGCACACAATTCATACACTGTTGGAACAAAATGTGCCAACAGTGTCAGGGGCAGTTTGGGATCAGTGTCTGGAAGTGTCAGGTATCAAACCATCAACCATCTGGTTAGCAGGTGACCCTCTCTACCTCCTGAGTCACAGCCGCCCCATATCTATATATCTAAGTTCAATTCATCTTAATTAACAATTTGGACAATGTAAATTGTATAGAACAGTGAACATTACAAACACTGGTTCTTGACGTGGGTCTGATGATCATCAAGGTGCAGAATCATCTTTTTCATATTAAATATAGAATCTAAAATCATACGATCAAGTAAAAAATAGGAAATGAAGTAGCAGGCTACAGACTGAATGTAGACGTTGATATGTAATGAGTTCAGTGTGTGAGACCAGGAAGTCGCACACTTCTTTGTGTCTTCAAGCTCATCACAGTGGTACCAGGTTTTATGTAGTAGATATGAGCTTGAACAGCAACATCAACAAGTGGTTTTTTTAGTCAACTAAGTATTGACTTAATAAAAACATGTCTCAGTTTGTGTAACAGTGTTTGTGTATTAGGACAGGAATGAGAACACTTCAGTACTTGCCATTCTGGTGATGGTTGTACTATTATTACTTAATGGTACAGAGCAAAAATGTACTGTAACTTTAATTCAGTTAAATAAGTTTATCTGATCACACAAGTGAAGGCTTTTAAAATGACCTTTTCCAAAATACCCACATGATTGAGTCGTGAATCTCATCTGCTCTTGTGTATGTTAACTCGTTCTCTGTCCTGCACTTCAACACTTCTTCAACATCTCCCAAATATATGTATTTCCTTTGGCAATTTTCTCTTGGCTATCGTCCACTTTGGTGCCTCATACCAACAGAAGTTTAAAGGGTTCAAATTAAGTTTAGTCTTCTCTCTCTGTCCAGCTCGGTTTCGGTCATGATCAGCCATCACATATAAGGCTGTTTGTGTTAATCAGCTGGGGTCTCATTTATGAAACACTGCATTGGATTCATACTAAAAGTGTACGTGTGCACAGGTGTTTGTTAGTGAGGTGGAGGTGAAGGGACAGCAGTGATGTCACTAATAAAGAAAATACACTGATACCCTGCTGCTGCTGTAGATAATACAATGTGTGAGAGTGAGTACGATAGAAAGAACGGAGCATGAAATAAAAATTGATCCAATTCAAAGGTGGAGGACAAAAAAAAACAACCTTGAAGGTTCGGTTCCGTCGGTCGATCTGTGTGAATCTGGACTCAGTTAGGCTCAGAGATCACAGATCAGTAGAATCTATATCAGCTGATCAGACATCGCTGAACCTTCTCTTCTTCCTCATCCTTCCAGTCACGTGCACAAATCATGCAGAATCACGCAGCAGTGTCACGGCAGTATTTATTTATTTAGAGCATCGGACCGATTCCCTCACATCAGTGGATCCTAACCTCCACTTTGGGATATTATTTGGAAAGTGAATAGTTTGTCTTCATTTCTTGTAAGTGATCTCAAGGTCGCTCTGTGCTCTCTGTGCTCTGTGCGCCTGATGGCACAGTCACGTTCACTGCAGTGATTTGATGATACACGCACAGTGTTAGAAGATTTTATAAAAACTATTAATGACTCGGCTCTGTAACTCTGCTGTTTAATGGAATCTGAACGTAATTTGCTGTAAATGTTTTTTATATATTTTCAATTAAAAGGTTTGTGTGGGACAGATATGTTGTGCGAGCACAACTAAAGCTGTTGGTTTAAATGTAAATTATGAAGTGGATCAATAATCTGCTTCAGTTAACCACCTCACGTCTGTGTCGCCACTTTCCCGTCTCCAAAACGTTTCGTATGCATGGGTCAGAGTTTGCGTGGAAATGCGCAAATAGTGCCGTCAAGTTTGCTTTTATGAATCCCAACTTTTGCATGAGAAGTACGCTTCAGGCCCAGTTGTGTGCGTAGACAACGGTTATAAATGAGACCCCTGATCTCTAACTGTGGCTGATAAAGTGACTTCACATGTGTTTTATATTTTGTGACTTTGAATGAAATGGTGCATCCATAACAAATGATGATGGGTAATAGTTCTCATTATGTCATTATTGTTATATCATCATGAATGTAGTGTCCTCTCATGTTACTGTGAATGAAACTTTCCCCTGGAGTGTGAGGCCAATGCATGGTGATAGTGAACGTTTCACCTGACAGACGTTGTAGCAGCTAAAATTCCTGAAGGTGGAAGTGTCCCAACTCTGTTGTTAACAGTCATTTCACATCTACAAGAGAAAAGAATGTGAGTTGTTGGGAAAGTACACCGTCCACCGCTTTCATTTCTGACATATTTTTCTCCGTCAGCTTCTACGGGGGGTGACCATATCAAACGGAGGGGTGTTGCCTCGCATCCACCCGGAGCTGCTCTCAAAGAAGAGGGGGGCCAGGGTGAAAGTGGACCAGTCATCCATCCCTGAGAAACAGGAAGAGCGCTCAAAGAGCAAGAAGCCCGTCAAAACCGTCAAGAAGGTCAAAGGCAAACGAGGCCGAAAGCCAAAGGTCAGTCAGGGCTACATGAAGGAATGGAACAGGGAGGTGGGAGGGCTACATCTTATATCTTTCTCAAATCTGTCCAGTCAAGCTTCTCGGTGATCAATGTCCACTTAACGCAGGGAATTGCCAGGATCTTTGTTGTGAGAAAGAAGCCAGGATCTCACTGAATGTGTCACTGTGACTATTTGTTCAATTATTCAGAACAAGTAGAAACAGACTTCAGTTGTTGCGTGTACAAGAGCAATGAGACCTGTACTGGAACCCGATACAAACCCAGAGTGGACATGTCTATAACTTGTGTCAAACTTTTTTATGTTGCTTTGTTCACCACTGCTCAAACAAATCGCACCAAGCAGGAAACCAACCAACAGCCTGAGTCCTTTGCTCATCAGAGCTGCCTGTTGATCTGATGTTTTTGATTATGGTGGAGTTTTAATACAGATACAAATTGCACTTTTGTTAATAGCTGTGCTTTTTTTTTTTTTTCTTGAGCTTTCTTCTGACTGAGCTTTTTTCAAGAGCACTTTAGTCCAACTAAGTCCTAGTTCAAGAAGCCCAGAGATCCAGCTGAGCTGAGGAACTGGACTCCATGAACATACATGTGTGTAGATGAATAAGTGTCTTGGACTGTCCATCAAGAGTATTTTTATTAAGAGGACAAGATATATTGTTAAAAGCTTCAGCTGATCTCATTGGAGGACCTTCGTTTTGCTCTGACCAGGGTCAAGAATGAATGTTAAACATATTTCACCTTTTTCTGTTCAACAAAGTACACAGACACACAGACAGTGTCCAATGCGTCTGTGATAAATGAAAAGCTAAATGAAGAAAATTATCATGAACCTCGAAAAGTGGAGAAACAGGAAATCATGAAATATCAAATCAAAGTTGGACCAGAGTTGAATGTCATCTGTTGATTCCAGATACTTGTACTCAGTGCTAAAAACCTATTTCAGTTGGTTCTCAACTTTGATAGCCAGCTCCAGAATGTAAGTGTATCAGTTAGCAGGTAGGGTTGTATTAATGTTCATTACTTTGTGCACATCTGCCAAAGAGCACAGACAACGACAAAGAGTCTGTACCAAACTCCACAGCTGAGGACGGTCCTGGAGACGGATTCACCATCCTGTCAGCGAAGAGCCTCTTCCTGGGACAAAAGGTGATGTGCATTATCAGTCGACACTAATCTTCAACATGTATAATGCAGACAGATCAAGAAAACTCACTGTGTGGTTAATGTCGTGAATCCACAGCTTTCACTAACAGAGAGTGAAATCAGTAAAATCGGAACAATCAAGGTGGAAGGAATAATCAACCCGACAAATGCAGAGATGGACCTCAAGGACGGAGTTGGTGAGGACGATGTTCTTGTGGATTCTGTTTTTTATTGAGAACGTTTTCTATCATGGTTTTGTGCTCACCTGCTCCTGTGCTCCGTGTGTAGGCAACGCTCTGGAGAAGGCTGGAGGCCGGGAGTTCCTGGATGGAGTGAAGGAGCTGCGGAAAGCACAGGGGCCCTTGGAGGTGACATCAGGTACAAAACATGTGCTGTGTGGTGTCTGCTTTTAATGAAGAGCCACAGCAGCTTCAGGAAGTATTCAGGCCTCTTCACCTTTTTAATAGACCTTTTGTACTGTTGTTGATTGGAACTTGTTTGCTAAATTAATAGAAATAGAAAAGTGAAACCTCTCATATACATAGCTGTTTTATTGAAATAAAAATGCTGTTTGCTGACTAACGGAAAAACTGAACTGATTGGATGCACAGTAGTTTAGAAAGACTAACACCTGTTTATTTAAGGTCCCATAATTGACTCTGCATTTCAGAACAAATACTAAGCCTTGCAGGCCAGGATTCCTCTTTAGTCCTCTGTAATACAAATGCAACCATTTCCAACTGTGAAATGAAAGAAGTTTGGAAACAGCAGGACTTTTCAGCAGAGTTGACGTTCAAGACAAACTGAATACTGGACAAAGTGGGGCAGCTGTGGCTCAGGAGGTAGAGCGGGTTGCCTACCAACGTGTTGAAGTGCCACTGGGCAAAATACTGACCCTGACGTCTGTGATGATTGATGTGTGATAGAGGAAGTGCTGCAAATAAATGCAATGTGAATGGGTGAATGTGACTTGTACTGTAAAGCATTGAGTAGTTGAGAAGACCGGAAGAGCTCCATAGAAATACACATTATCGTTTACTCTTCTCAGCTCTTAACCTGGCAGCCACTGAGATTCTCCTGGGCCATTTCACTCAGGCTGGAACCTTCTAAATAAAGAAAAACTATTCAACTTAATGACTGACACACACTTGCATTCCTCGTGTATTTAAGGACAAAACTGTTGCATGAAAAACCGTCACGTTCAACAATTTTGAAAACTTTGATTTGTTAAAGGCAAATCCATTTAGGATTAAAGAGGATTTAGGACTAATGTAATAAAGTTGATGAATGAAATAGCTCTGATCTAAAAGTCGTTGTCAAACTGGAGTTTCTGTGTGTTCGCCCCCTGCAGTGGCAGTGAGCCAGGCCAACGGGATGGCAGCGCGCTTTGTCATCCACTGCAACGTCCCTCAGTGGGGCTCGGAGAAGTGTGAAGACCAGCTGGAGAAGACGGTAAAGAACTGTCTCTCAGCAGCAGAGGAGAAGAAGCTCAAGTCTGTAGCTTTCCCTTCACTTCCTGCTGGACGGTGAGCTTCACTCTGACACGCCTCACTCATCCAACACACCTCAGACACCTCAACCCCTGTGTGTCTGATCAGCAGAGATGCTTATTTGTACACTTCTATGTTTTCAAATAAAAACAAGGTTATCTTACACTAGGCGTCCAGACAACTCCTCATTGTTTGTCCAAATAAAGAAATCCGTTGCTGTTCCTCTTACTGCAGAGTAGACTTGCTGTTGACCACAGCATGTGAAGGGTCTTGTGATATATGTTTTCAGTAGTGTTAGTATGGATGGGGATTATTTCTGATACAGAACAAAACTACTTATCTGGACAGAGATTGTCTTGTTTCAAAGTGAAAACACAGATCTGTTGGTGTAGCTGGACTCCCAGGATGAGGAGCTGCTTTCAGTCTGAACGTCCACTCGTTCACACAAGGATGTAAATCTGATAACTGGGACTGCGCAGATAGTTCCAGTCTTTCGGCCACTTTATGAAACTGCCTCCTGCAGCTATGACCAGCGTTTGTCATATTTAGTCATATAGTTGCAGATGCAGCTCCATCTGTAATCCGTCTGCTCATCGTGACACTTCACATCATTTCTGACAGCTGCTCTTCAGCTGCACATCCTCTTCATCGCTGTTAAAACGTGTCCTGTGTCTAACATCAGCTTCTACAGCTCTGCACACACTGACCTAACAGCTCTGTTGAATGTCTCCCGCAGGAACGGCTTCCCAAAGCAAACCGCCGCCCAGCTCATCCTCAAGGCCATCTCCAACCATTTCGTGTCGTCCACCAGCTCCTCCCTGAAAAACATTTACTTTGTTCTGTTTGACAGTGAGAGCATCGGAATATACCTTCAGGAAATGGCAAAGCTGGACGCCAAGTGAGGAGTCCTGTTTCAGGCATTTGTTTTTCTAAGTGTTGTTTGTTGCTGATGGTGTAGATAGGTGACAGTAGGGATTTTGGATCTGTCTTGGTTAATGAGGAATAAAAAAAAAAATATTTGTGAGTGGAGTGTTGTTCACGTTTATGTTCCACTGTCCCTTCAAGAGATTGCATTATTTCTAGATTAGATAACTTAAATCCGTACAGTTTGCTGTTATGGTTCCTTCTTTCACCGATGTTTTTACATTCCATGTACAAATATAACAGTTTTTTTTCCTGGCCTCTGTAGTTTCTGATACAGTTAGTTTACTAAAAAAATAAATAAAAAAAATGTGGTTCTCATTTTGCTTTGAAATAAAAACCCAAATGTTTTACACCAGAGATGTACTCAGACATCAAGACCTGCCTCACTTATAATATGCCAGCGTCATCATTATCTTTTTCACTGTTTACTGTTCAATGTTAAGACCCAAGTTAACAACTCTCCGAAATTAGAGATCCATTAATTCAACTCAATATCAAGCTTGGAAGTAATATCTCACAAACATGTCCTTTTACCTCGTAGAGAAATCGCTAAAGAAAATATAATCCTATGAATGTCGCTGACATGACGGAGATCAGCAAAAGCAACACCCCAGAATGTGTGTGTCAGTCATTGATATGTTGAAATGAAATCAGTCTAATTATCAGGATGATCTGGTGGGACAGTGTTGGCCTGAGGGAATGAGGAAGTGGCACATGTCCAAATCAACAAGTTGCACACTGCACTTCTTTGGCTCCTTAACAATACTCTGTACGAGTGTGAGAGGATGAACTGCTCTCGACATATATGTGTTTCACATTCAGACATTGGTGGAATGAGTAGATAGAGAGACACTTTACTTCTGCCACACTCTGGTTCACCACCAGCGAAGCTTCCATGGTTTTACTTTTGTGATCATTCAATGGCACTTTCTGCATTGACGTGCAGCCTCAGACAACCCCACTCCCCCCAACTGGGGCACCACAGGTGGTCTACATGTGGCTGTTGACAGTGCTGTAACTTAACATTATGGTAGCTTGTCCTTATCGTCCCAATGTGTGAAAATGGTGGTCAGCCTTCAGATCCTCTGAATGATGGAGAAATTCTGGTCAATTTGAACCCTGGGTCTGTAGTGTGGTGGAGCCAGTCAGCTGATTTTAGGGTTATTCACAGATGACTGCTCTCCCCTCTGCCTAGAAAGACCCAGCCAAAGCTTCATCTACAAAACTTACAGAGCCGATAAACGCATGGGCTGCTACTTAACCTCAATTCTAATGGCCTGCTGTGGCCACAAGAGGGCAGCACATTGCAAAACGAAGGCAGAAGCCAACGTCTCATCTTTAATGGGACAGACAGCTGTTCTGAGATAAGATGTCAGGAGATATCACTTCCATTTGCCCAGATGTCACAGAAGTGAACACCTGAAATAAAGCAGTTTATACAGAAGAATGAAAGAATAAATGAACCCACATTAGCACCTTCTCCTGTCACGTGGGGGGCGGCATATCATCATCACCGTACATCATCCTGCGGCGCCGCACATCATCAGCGCACATCATCATGCTGTGCATCATCCTGCCCCGCAAATCATCGTGCGGCGCACATCATCCTGCGGCGCGCTTCATCCTGCAGCGCACTTCATCCTGAGGCGCACATAATCGTGTGGTGCACATCATCCTGGGTCGCACTTCATCTTGCGGCGCACATCATCCTGCTGCGCACATCATCCTGCTGCGCACATCATCCTGGAACTCACATCGGCGCTCATCTCCTGCGGAGCACATCATCCTGCGGCGCACTTCATCCTGCAGCGCACATCGCGCATCATCCTGCGCGCATCATTGTGCGCTGGCATCATCCTGCGGGGCGCATCATCCTACGGTGCGCATCATCGTGCTGCATGCACGCATCATCCTGCTGCGAACTTCATCCTGCAGCGCACTTCATCCTGCGGCGCACATCATCCTGGAACGGAGCTCATCTCCTGCGGAGCACATGATCCTGCAAAGCACATCATCCTGCGGCGCACTTCATCCTGCGGCGCACATCGCGCATCATCCTGCGCGCATCATTGTGTGCTGGCATCATCCTGCGGGGCGCATCATCGTGCCGCATGCACGCATCATCCTGCGTCGCACTTCATCCGGCGGCGCACATCATCCTGCGGAGCACATCATCCTGCGGCGCACATCATCCTGCGGCGCACTTCATCCTGCGGCGCATATCATATCATCATCACTGCACATCATCGTGCAGCGCACCTCATCCTGCTGCGCACATCATCCTGCAGCGCACATCGGCGCACATCGTCCTGCAGTGCAAATCGTCCTGCAGTGCCGTCGTGCGGCACACATCACAGGAGGAGGGTTGGACCTAAAGCTAGAAGCTCCACCCCACATAACAGCCTTTTGATTAAATTTGATATTCTAACATTTAACAATACAGGGCAAAATCGATTTATGTACACCGCGTTCCTCATTATTATGCAAATTACACTTTGCTCAGATTTTCCTAAATAGTAATGCACAGCCAGTCAGTATAATTTTCAAGTCATCAACTGTTAGAGTATAATTCAAATTTTATTGAACAACCCTCCCAATGATAACAGTATTTTTTTCAAAAATGAAAAACTCAAAATGCAGTGTTCCAAATTATTATGCAGAGTTTCTGAGTTTCAAAGTTTCAAGATGTCTCAGCCTTGTTGGGACATGGTGGCCATTCACCAACCATCCTCTACTCCATCCATCAGGACCATCAAGGGTTGCACGGCACTCATCCGAAAGCAAAACAGTTTGGAAGTTAGTCTTCATGTAGTCCTGAGCCCACTGCAACCTTTTTTGCTTGTGAGCTTGGTTTAGGGGTGGCCGAATAACAGGTTTAAGGACACTTGCAAACCTCTTGAGCATCCTACATCTTGAAGTTCGCGAGACTCCAGAGGCACCAGCGGCTTCAAACACCTGTTTGCTGCTATTCAATGGCATTTTAGTGGCTGCTCTCTTAACCCTACGCATTTGTTTGGCAGAAATCGTCCTTATTTTGCCTTTGTCTGAACGAACCCGCTTGTGCTGTGAATCAGTGACAAATTTCTTCACCGTCCGATGATCACGCGCAATTCTTTTGGAAATATCCAATGTTGTGATACCTTGACCAAGGTATTGCACTATTTGCTGCTTTTCAGCAGCAGAGAGATGGTTTTTCTTCCCCATTTTGCCTGAAACATGTAGCTTGCTTAATAATGTGGAACATCCTTCTTAAGTATTTTTCCTTTGATTGGGCTCACCTGGAAAACTAATTATCACAGGTGTCTGAGATTGATTTCAATCATCCAAATAGCCCTGAGACACAGTTTAATTCAAAAACTAAAAAATGAATGTTTATGACCCTTAAATCCAATTTGCATAATAATGTGGAACGCGGTGTATGTGGGTCTGGATACAGCATTAAAGTCATGAAGTTATTTTTAGAAGTGATGGCCTATTTAAATGGCAAGATAAAAAAAAAAAATGAATCAACAGAAGAATACGGAAGCGTATTGTATTCACTTTTCTTTTTTCTCTTTTTGGGCATTTGTCTCGGAATTTCCGAGATAATTATCCCAGATAAACAGAATAATTTTTTTGTGAAGTGAATGGAATATACGCTTCTGTAGAAAAAAGCTTATTTTAAGTTCTAAACATATTTGGGCTGATTTTTTCTCACTTTCTGTACGTCCTATAGCAACCATTACATTATGCAAATTAGGCGATGACGACTTTTAGGACAGCCAATAGCTACTTTCCTTACTGAGGAGTTGGCAACACTGCCCACACAGTGAGATCAGAGCTCGTTCACGTGCAGCAGCCGGTCAGGGACAAACAAGAGACGGTGTTCAAAAACTTGGAAGGGGTCTCGCCCGGGGCGCAATTCCATGTAGAACCGCCACTGCACATTATTCTGAGGGGGTGGAACGGCGGTGTGGTGATTTACATTGTCGCCTAACGGGTAGTAGGGTTCTTGGTTCTGCCGCCTTTCTGTGTGGAGTTTACATGTCCTCCCTGTGTCTGTGTGGGTTTCCTCCTGACTCCTCCCACAGTCCAAAGACAAGCAGATTGGAGTTATTAGACTCTAAATTGAGTCTAGGTGTGAGTGAATGGTTGTTGGTCTGTGTAGATCGGCCCTGGGATGGAGTGGGGACCTGTCCAGGGTGAAGCCCCTCTCTGACCCAACGTCAGTTGGGATCGGCTCCAGCTCCGCATGCAACCTCAAAGGATAAACAGCATGTAATGGGCATTATTCTGACGTCAAGAAATGCCTATCAGTTGTATAAGTTACACAATAAGCAGTGGGGTGTTTAATGTCCACTGTGATCCTGGTTAGGTGTTTGTGTTTGTTAAAGCACATAATTCACATAATAAAGTTTGTATGATTATAATAACTGTAGCAAAGGTGAGGGTTTCCAGCTGATTCAGGGGTTTTACAAATCATTTATTTGGTTAACGAAATAGTTTTCTTTTAAGGAGATGGATGTGATGAAGATGATGTAGATGATCCTTCAATGCAGGTGTAGCAATGGATCTCTTGGCCTGTGCCACTGACCAATCAGAGGCAGGCACTTAAGACTCTTAGTGAAACCTAAAGCTTAGCTTCAACTTTTAAGAGTGCTTGGAAAAGAATCAACAAAAAAAACAAAATGAGGACTTTCTTTACATTTTATTTATTACATAATAAAAAGAACATTAATTTTCATTTATATATATATATTTATATATATATATATATACATATTATATTCATGTAATTTCCTGTCAGCTGATATATCTAAGAATCCCATACGACAAATAAACCCACAGCTTTACAAAATGTGTCACGTCGGTGGCTCTATAAGGCTGTAGTGTTACCTAGCTGACATACACACACTGCAGCTACGTCAGCGGGAAACATCCCTCTCTCCTTCACCTAGTTCAATAAATAACATTAACATGAAACATGAGTCCAGGGCCACTGTGAATGGAGGCTAGGCTCCACATCTACACACTCACGGTCACACATTTGGTATTAAAACGGTAAGTTAGTCCCGACCGGTCTGTCAGGGTAGATGTCACTGTACACAAGACAGTCAGCATGCAAGAGGGTCGACACCTTTCTATGTAGAGAAACCGCAGCAGGTAAAAAGCTGAAATGCAACAACTGAATCATCCCTGTGTACATGTGAAGACCAGCAAATGTACAGCACTTTGGACAACATCTATTTGAAGTGTGATTCCTTCAGAGTGCTGCTGCCAAAGAGTCCTGTTTTTTGCTCAGGAGGCAAATTGTGATTCAAAGATTCAACCAGATAAAAAGTGAAGAGGAAGTCTTATGGACTGAATGAAAAAAAAGGAGGCAACATTACGAAGGAACAGCTACTGCAAGAAAAATAAGGAAAAGGGGGTTATATTCTACAACTGTGAATCGATTTGGAAAAATCCACTAACATTGTGTTGATGGGAGTAAAAACTTCTGAACTCCACCACGAAGGTGCAGCGCAGCACCCAGATGTCATGCACATGCTGGAGAGAGATTGAAGCTGGTTTATCTTCGTTGAATGGCAGCATGTAGCAGCATTGTTGATTTACTGCAGCGCTTAATGAACACGTCATATCCCATAACCTACATAGACCTGCTGATAAACACACTGCAGCACTTAATAAGCTCTGCTGGAGCTCACCTGCTTTCACACATGCACTGAACTCCGGATAATCTCCAGACATTCTCCAGAGGGGCTGTATGTAAGAACCCAATACCGAGTGAGAGGCTTCAGACTTTCTGCGGAGTTTCTCTGGGCTTCCCCCTAATATGACTGAATGAGCCAAAGTGAGAAGGAGATCCTCTGGAGGATTTACTGCGAGTGAGAGGGTGTGTTGATGTTTCCAACACGCGACAGACGCAAAACTAAAAAAGAAAACAAATGTCTGAGGTTAGAAAAGTGGTATAGTACTGTAAACAAAAACATGTAATTTAATTGATATGTTACTTCCTGCCTCTGCCTACTGCTCCACCCTCACCTCAACGCTTCCACACAGGGATTTAAGTGTGGATGTGAAAGCGTCTGAGTGGACAATCTCCTGCTGTGTTGAGAAAGGCAAACTCCAGAGAAAGTTCACACCCGATATGGCAGACATTCTCTGGAGTTCATGTCTGAGAATGAGTATCTCTGGTGCTGCAGTTACAGCTGCTGCCCTTCACCTGTTTGTATCAGCAGAGTATGTATGAGCTCTGCTGCATCAGTTTCTCCACGACACATGAATAAAGTGACTGAACTGGAACAAAGGCTCTGAAAATGCACCACTTCAGAATGACGCCATCAATTCAATGGAGACTCAGCGTGAGCAGGAAGTACTCAGCCATGACTTCACTCAGCAGTGATGTCTTACTGCTTCCCTACACTTTGTGGTGTGAACTCGTTGCATGAAAAGCTGCTGAGCTTCGTTCATGCTTCAAATCCACACAGCTGTCTGCAGCAATCTGCACCATGAAACATGAGTCTCAGCTCTGATTGAATATATGTTGGATTCATCATGAACCTTAAAAGTTGCTGTGTCGCCCCTAACTGTTGTCTGCACAGTGGACCGGGTTCACAGCTCAATCAAGTATCTACACTGTGGAATGTTCCAGATGTGACTTCTCCCATCTGTCTGAGAAAGGCTGCACATGTACCCACGATAGTTTGTTTAGTGGAGGAGGAATTGTTTTTACGTTTGTGGATAAATAAAAGAATTGAAAATTAGATATAAACATTGATTCTATCTTTGGACTTTACAGGAGAACAGAATGTGTGTGTGTGTGTGTTTTGTGTGTCCAGAGCCTGATACATCTGATTCCTCTGTCACTGAGCTCCATTCTTGATCCAAAACTATTAAAAACACATCAGTGAGTCACTGTTTTGTACAAACATGCACGCCACCCGCGCGCACACGCACACACACACACACACACACACACACACACGATTTCTTAGACTCCCAATGAAGACAATTCATTTAAAGCCTTCTTCTTCTCACCAGAATCAAGCTGTGGTGGGATATTGTGATAATTTGTTTCAACCTTTGTGTTATTGGAGATATATAATGCAGTGAGTTGGGTTTAAAAATACTGACATCAACCAGTCAAATTCTCACCATGTGCACAACAATGTAAACTCTCCGCTTGTTGCCTAACAGCCACGTTCTCCCATAGGACCTCAGGGTTCTCAGCTGCGGCCCTGCTTGTACTTCACACTTTTAGTGAACTGCAACGTTACCGCAATGATTTTTATTGGAATTATTTTCCTTGAAAGAATTCTCTGAATGTCTGAGTATGACGTCAGTCTTTCTACGTTAGGTCATTTATCCACAGGAATTAAAAAAAAGTAGCAAACAGAAAAATTGGCACGAACAACGTGTGGTGCAGCTGCAGGGTCGGCAGTGTAGTTC
Organism: Pleuronectes platessa; assembly: GCF_947347685.1. Lineage (NCBI taxonomy): Eukaryota > Metazoa > Chordata > Actinopteri > Pleuronectiformes > Pleuronectidae > Pleuronectes > Pleuronectes platessa. Next base: position 3,553,404 of record NC_070637.1, on the reverse strand, counting down.
TGACCCTGCAGCGAACGCAACTAACGCTTAAAATCAAACGTCATAAGACTGAGGTGTCACATGTCATCTGTCCTCTCACACTTTATATTTCATCATGTCAAAAAGCTGCTGGCGAGCAGATCCTGAAGTTGGAATTGAAGTCTGTTGGGTCCAGTTGTTCAGTGGGGGGTGGGGGAGCTCTGTCTTACTTGACCTGGTCAGCAGGGCTCATGGGTCTGGGCGAGGTCAGCAACGGTACGGGAGAGCTGGCCTCGATGAGGGCGGGGTTCAGGATGATTGGCAGGGACATGGGCGGGACTCCCACCTGTAGGGCAGAGGCAAGGGGCTGCAGGATGAGCGGTGACTGGCTTAAGGGTGAGTGGGTCTGGGTGGGGGACGTAGTTAACGGCACTGGCAGGGGGGAGTTGGAGGCTGGGACTGCAGATGATCGGTCTGCTCCTGAAAAAACAGAACACAGGATTGGAAACTGGTCAGTAAGTGCTCAACTCGTCACTTCAACAATACAACCAGATCTGTATGTGTATAATTCTCTGTCCTCCTGAGCTTTGTCTCTGTCCAACAGGATGGACATGATGCTGAGTAACTGATGTAAACTGAATTTGAGAGTTTAGACATATATCTTAATATGTGTCTATGTGTCTGTGTGAGGGTATTCCTGACCACTGACATTTAGTCTACTATTCCCTAAAAAAAGTCGACTATTTGATTAATGGATTACATATTTTTTCTGACCCTTAATGTGTTTGTGAGAGAGACTGTGCAGCTGCTTTTATCGGGTCAGGTAGTTTTCCTTGCTGTTGATTTAAGTCTGGTCGTACCGCCATGTTTCTCTCCAGCTCTTTCACTGGTTTCCTGTCTGCTGGTTTAGCGGCAACACTGTAGTTTATATACTTGCTGTTCAGCTTCACGTTTGCAGAGACGACCAGAAGCAGCATGAGCAAAGTTGTTAACATGCTTGCGGTGCACTGTACTACGCCTGTTACTGGAGTTTTCCACTAGAGGGCACACCAAATTCTGTGTGTGTTCAATTGAATTTTAATTTGTAAATAAAAACATGGTCACAATTGTACTGCCCTTACAATGCCCCCTACCGTTCCTGTGTGTACTGCATCTCACGGATGCATCGTGTGCATGACCAAAGAAACCAAACGGACTGGGCTACGCAAAGCAGCATTGTTCAGTATGAGTAGTAGAAAATTCACAGATTGATCTAATCTCCCTGGTCCTCAATTAGGAGAAATGTGTTTCATTTAACTCTCCTGAAACTTTACATCATCAGCCTGAGCAAATATCTCATAGGACTCGGGGTAATCTAGTCTAGGGAATCCACATAAAACTGTCTCTGCTCTTTCTTAATTTAGTCTCCGCAGACGTAATTCAAGTTGTGGGAGTTTTAAGTCTAAAAGTGAAACACAACATGTAGGGGGGCAGCTAAACATAAAAGAAACCCCGTTGAACACCTGGCTCTGAAATGCAGGTATGATGATGATCATTAGGTTTCACAAGGCTCAGTTTACTGAGGTCTTTTGAGTGTCTCAACCTTGCAAGAGTGATGTCATGTCACTGGATTTACTGGTGGCACTGGTTGACTGAGACTCCTGGGGTGATGCTGGCCTGCTGGGTGTCTGTGTCTCTGCAGGTGACACTGGGACTGGGGAGGGCGGCTGGGCAGGTGGTAGAGACGTCTGAGGGGATGGAGGCCGACCTGCTGGAGATGAAGGCGGACTGGGTACTGGTTCTAAAAATGAAGATGATACTAGTTAATTCAACAAACTAAGACAAACATGTTGTCACTTGTGTGTAACAGATAAACTAGTCTTATTCAAAGATGCTTGTGTGTCAGCTGCATACCTGGTATGACAGTCTGTTTAAAGAGCTCCTCCCTCAGGTTAGGCAGGAAGCAGATGATACGTTCCCAGGTGATTTCCCACAGGTCGGAGTATCCTGTCCTGGAGTCAGCACTTTGAAAGATTCCTGCAGTATCCATCACCAGCAGCATGTTCTTCAGAGACTCAGGAATGGCCTCCAGCTGCATGTGCAAACCAAGAGAACATCAGCAAGCTCAGAGAAGCTCTTTAAACACCGGGCTCAGGATAATTTAAAAAGTCAGTATTAACACTGTACTCACCAGTAAGTCACTGGAGCCTGCGTGCATGTACCTGTCCATGAAGTCCAGGATGGTGAGCCACAGGGCAGCAAAGGTAGGCAGGGACAGCAGAGGAGACAGGTGCTGGAGGAAAACCTGAGCAAATGGAAAACAGTCAAACATCAGCCACTGCCACAACAATTAACTCATTCATGTGAGCAAATGTTTCTGGAACGTTCAGAGGCAACATATTCAGCATCGTTCCTGATCAAAGCTGGAGCGTTTAAGGGAGATCACTCTTTTTTAAGTCTAGTTTTGCCATTATGCATATTGGCTATAATAATTGCTAAGATATCAAGATGAAGAAATTAAGGAACTTTAAGTGTTTTGTGGACTCAAACACTTCACCCACCCCTCCCTCGTTATAGTGGTGAATAGATAATGAGTGGATTTTCATTTCTGAATCCCTTTAAGTTAATATAGTTATTATACTAGGAATTAAAAATTATCCAACTGGCTATTTTCAATGTTCCAATTTGATTTTAAGAAGATAACTTCAGGCTCATTGACCTCCAGTACTTATAAAGCTCCTGACCTGAATTTGCAGGATATTACACTGCTCTGCTGAGATTGGCTTTTTCGGTTTGGCTTCACTGCATGAAAAAGCAGATTTACATTCCTAATAAAGTGCTCTGTGATATGTCGTGTATGGGATGCATGTGCTTGTTGTTGGTAGTGAACGCTTTGTGAGTGTGTGTTGCTATAAACCTTTGACAGGAGAGTGCAGCCTCTCATTCTGGTCTCCTCCATACCACCCACATCTGCTGGGCTTATGTTGTCAAGCAGCTTAGTCAACAAGGGGAATAGCACCTGAAAACACACGCACATGCAAGTGCACACACATCAGCAATCTCCTAAAATATGTGGAAATCTTCTCACTGTAAATGAGCACAGCTGTAGCACTGTAAGTGGTGAAACTTAAACAGAACACAGAAGCGAGTGCAGAAGATGAAATGATTTGATTCATGTTTAATATAAGAGGAGACAATGCAGACGTGTAGCTTCTCCTCTTTTCTTACCTTATTGAAGCAGGACTCCCACTCAGTGGCATCGAGTGTCTGAAGATCGTGAACAAGCAGTGCCCTCTGGAGGTAGGTGAGGGCCTGCATACGAACCTGTCGCCTGGCATCGCAGCACAGCCAAGCGATACCTGGCAGCAAAACACAAATCAGCTGCAGTACAGACTCAAAGTGACCTGAACTTATACATATATGTTGAATTCTGCACCTTTCATGAATTGTTTATCAAAACAATTTAGCGTTTTTTTCAAGGATATTATTGTGCACATGTGGGAGAATATGTGAGTGTTGCAGGCAAGAACAAGATGAAACTTAAAATCTTTTTGATATTTATGTTAAGAAAGTAGTATCTGCCTATATATGATTATCCACCATTGGTTAATACTGAATAGCAATACTATGATGTGATTAACTTTTGTAACAATTAGGATTGTATTCAAGCTGAGTCTCGTTTCTATTGCATATAATGACCCTGCATTATTTTGTTGCTAATAATATAAGAATAATATAATGCTCTGCACAATGAAGTATAACTGTGATGAAGATGTTTGCTACAGCAGCTAGTGCACTGAACCTCCTGCGTACCCTGCAGCAGCGGACACCAGCAGCTGGTCCACAGAGTCTGGGAGTCGGCCTCGATTTTTCTGCCCGCGGCCTGCAGGTGACGCTGTTCCTCGGCCCAGGAGCTGTAAATGCTGGCAGCCCGGGTGTGCAGCGTGTGCATCAGGTCTAACAGCTGCACGGTCACAAACAACAACAACAATGTAAACAATAACAAGACTCAATGTCACATGTGGGGTGATGACATATTCGAGTGAGTTCTGGATGAGTTGTGTATACATTAAATTAAGTAGCTGATGAATGTCATAGTGTATCATATGATGTATGACTATAAGACAGCCCCCTTTCAGAAGTTTATCAAGTCGTGTAAACAGGACTTATGTTAGTTTACCATGAAGTGCAACTAACAGGAAGATTTTAAAGATTGTATAGAGAGAACACGCTTAACTTTCACCAGAGGAAAACAGACAGAGTATGTTTAATGGATCTCAACAGAAAGACTGCCCATAAACCAAAAAAAAACTGTACAGTTAAAAAAATAGTGAAGCTCTGACTGTTCATTTGTAGGAAAAAAAGGCAGCACTGTCATGTTCCCCTGGATAACACTGCTGGACTAAGTTTCCTGGACTTACAGATTAACAGGTCCAGACATAGCTGGAAAGCACAGGTTTAAATATACAGTCGATATTTATGGAAATAATAGATTTTTAAAGTTTGCTAAATTTACAATTACAGTTTTCTTTTTTAACTGTCAGATATTAGAACTGTGTAGACTTCACAGTTGTAGTATGCTCTAGTGTTCACTAGATACTTACCAAAAGTTATCAATAAACTATAAATAATCACTAGATAATATATATAAAATTATGTATGATATATTAATAAAAAGATAGCAATAAAACTGTTGAAATTATCAGATATAATTTTTTCTATTGTTAATGTTACGTTCACAAAACTTTTTCTAAGATGTAAATTCATGGTGTGAAAGGGTCTGAATACTTTCTGAAGCCTCTGTACATTACTGGTGATAATTGCGTGTGACAAAAATGACAATTGATGGGACTATGTTTTTCCTTAAAACAGTTGGAAATTCTATATTATGACAAAAGCAAAGGCATGAAAATACACTGGTTTTATCCTTAATGTAGAATTCCCATGGAAAGTCAACATCACAGCAGAAACAAAGAAAAATTCAGATACCATTAGGAAAGGTGTAATATTATAAATAAATATTGTAAGTAAGTTTTTAATGTGCAACATCTTTTTTATAATATCATATAAAGTTACACCATTCCTAAATGTTCCCTTAGGTGCCAAAGCCATGGATTCCCAAACACATCTTGACGTACCAGTCACCCCATGAAGCAGTGTTTACCCAGCCTCTGAAAAGCCTCGAGTTCTACCCACAAGAAACCTTTGTGAGCAAAACAATGATGTGTTTGGGATTCTTGGCCTCAAATCAACATAAGGAAGAAGGGTGAAGAGGGCTGTTGTACTTACGTCCTGACTAACCTGTAATGACACCGTGTGGTAACTGGCTGGGACCCCCTCGTCCTCCTCCTCATCGCTGTGGGAACGGGATGGACGCTGGCTGGATGCTCGGCTGCCACCGCGCCTTGTGCCGCCTGCACCCTCCTTTTCCCTCCCGCCTGCCTTCTTCATCAGCCGCGACTTGGGGTTGTACTTGTGGCTCTTCTTTTTGTCGTGATTGCGGTAACCTGAGGGAGAAAATTATTGAAGAATAATTAATCTTAAGAAGTAGAAGTTTATTTTATACATGAGAGGCATTGAGAGTCAAATGCAGTAGGTCAACTAGTTAATTTTTTACAATTCTTTCCAAAATGTTAAAATATTGTAAAGGTCCCTTGACTGAAGAGGGAATTGACCGTTGCCAGTGTGACTTTAAACCAACCTGTTATGATGCACATTTAGGATATTGTTTATAGGAAGTTGAATTAACTTTAAACGTTGAAATGGATTATTCTGCTGCCCAGTACGTACTACTCCTTGAATAGTTGGTAGATGACAAACACCCCCAGCACCATGTATGACTGTTGGTTTTGGTCACTCTCGTTCCTGCATTTTACAAGTAATCTCTGAATGTGTGCTTAATATTAAGCTCCATGGTGCTTGCTTACTAATGCGTACCCTAATTTTCTTGTTGAAAAAGTGGTAGCCAAAATGTTCTTGTAAATTCAAAAAACAAAACAAAATGAACAATTATGTATTTGAACACTTCTCTTTATCTATTGTCTTACCGATCATCTGAAAAATGTGTTTAGAAACTATGAAAAGCCGAGTTGGTAGTTTTATTTAGCCATTTGATAGTTGAAAAAATAACATGGGTTAACTAAATAGTAAAAAACTAACTTCATCTGAAACTAAACACAACAGCTTCCTTACATGGGTTTGTGGTGTTTTGTATGTGGTTTACAGCTGTTCTCTCTCACAGAGGGAAGTAGTATGAGGTTGTTCTAACATAACAAAACCTTTCGAGGAGGCAGTTCAAGTCTATAGCTGGGTAAACATTGTGTAAAGTAAGTTTGGTATATGAACTTCTGTTTCATCACAACTGCCAGTGTTGTGTGAACGATATTTAATACTTTTATTTGTTTATATTTATTAAAACCTTGGAGCAGATCAGAAGTCCATACAGCCAGAGAAACATTGGCAATGATACAAAATGTTGAAGTTTGTCTGGTTTGTTTGAACAGCAGTGCAGTACAGTAGGAATGTATTAGTTCACCTCGATGTCATTGTCTGTGGTATTGGTGTGTTTCAGTGCTATATGAGGGGAGAAAGAAAACTGAACAGAGGCCCATAGTTAAACTGAGCAGCTCTGGGAAGTTCATGAGAACCAGTGAGGATGTGATGCAGAGCAGAACTACTTAGCAAGATTTTGCTTATCACAGGTGTAACTACTGAAGCATTATCGCACGGTTTTACTATTTGATATCATTTTACATTAACATGACTAAATTATTACATAATATGTGGCTGACCCAAGTAGAAATCAGAGCAGACATTCTACTGACAGAAGCATTGAAAAAGACTAACCCCTAAGCCCAAGGACAAACATCAAACAGCGCTACAACTGATTCTTACAGCCCACTCCTGTGTTAAGTGGTACAGAGCAAAAACACCATAGACATCCTGATCCTCTAAACAACCATGAAGCCATTTCCAAAAGCTCTATGTTTCTCGGATCCTTCTTTAACGCCCTGAGATGAGGTCAGGGCACAAAAGCTCAATAGACTAATAACAGGTTTTACACTTTCTGTTCCTCTCTCACAGGTTAGAGCCATGAATCAGCCCACTGCTTTGATCGAACCATCATTGATGCTTTTGTTAGTAAGTGTAAAGCTCTGTTGACAGCATGGATCCAATGGCCTGAGGCACTAGGAGAAAATGAATAGGGCTTCAGCTGCCACTGCCATGTATCAGCCTTAATCACCTTGTTACTGTAGATCACAAACAGCACAAGGAGGGATGAATGGAAAAGGGCATGAAGACATGTGATGGGCAGATGACAAGGAAGATAAAGGGCAGAGAGAGGAAGAGGGGAAAGAATGTAGGGAAGGACAGGGGTGGAAACATGGAGGACACAACAAAGAGCAGACTGAAGGTGGGCACAGAGTTACTCCTGAAAGAGGAACAATCAAACTAAACGTTAGTTTGGAGTTCGCAACTTAAATAAATTTAGTTTAAATCTAAAGCTGCTGCAGCTCTATATTCACAAATCTTTCTTTCTTAAAATGTCATCTGGTCAGGAGTAAGTAAGAAAAAACATGGTAAAGATAATTAAAGTTTAAGTGTGGTCGATGAATTATACATGCATTTTATTTGATCAGATTTCTGCTCCCCGTGTCTCTGGAGGAGATCTGTCAAATAACGCAATTTACCCCGATGATGTCATGAGTTATCTCTAATGGCATGTCTGAATTACTGAATTAAGTGTGGACATGTGGAGTCTGCCTCTCATTATGATCAATATCTTAATGACTCTGTCATAAATCTACAGACTTTATAAAAGTGATATATCACAGGAGGACTCTATTAATGAGGTGAGCAGATATGAGCATTTAATAGTGAACCAATCAAAACTCTAAATCGCAGTTAATGTAGAGTTGCCACACTAAAGTTTGCAGCTTACTTTACTACAAAACTATTTGTAATACTTTCCCCTTTTTGGTTCATATATTATCACTTCATATGTATCAGTTAGTTCTTAGTAAATTAAGTTTTTCAGTGGCTCACCTCCATTGAGGCTGGCCTCCACAAACACTCGTATAGCTCGGACACACAGCTCAAAATTATCCGGGGTGACGTGGGCAGCATCTCGGACGATGAAGGACAGTGTTTCCACACATTTCATGAGAGACTTTGTGTCGTGCTGGCCCAGGTCTTGACCCAGCGTCAGGCTGTACTGGTTGACCAGTGGGTGATTTAGCTGGGCTTTGGTGCTCAAAGGAGGGGTCTTACTTAAGTCCAGGTCATCTTTCCCAACCTGGTAAAAAATACAATAACAATAATAATTTACATAATAAACATAGTCCAATACTTTGTATTTTATTGTATAAAATACATACGTATGTGAGATCTGTATCTATTCTGAAAAAATTACCACCTCAAGTCATCTGAATATTTTGACTTTGACTCTAACACAAATAAACCCAATATAATGTATTTTTTAACATTAGAAGAATAAATGGACTTCTACGTGACACTACTCATGTGACTGAAGTTTACCTCTTTGCACTGGTATTCTGTATGTATGAGTACAAGTGTACAAATGTACATGTGTGCATATACTGACCACAAGCCATCCGCTGCTGGCTACATCCACATCAGTGGTGGAGCGAGACATTCTGGTTTTGCTATGCTCAGTATAAACCTCAGAGTCAGACGTGTAGCCCCGGTCTAAACTCACTTCACTGGGATGATGAGAGGTCAGTTCGCTATCTGACAGGGCGCCTGTGGACATACAGTAATCAAAAAGATTTCTTCAGTCGTTTTAAATTTTTTTCTTCCATGTTTAACATCCTTGACTATTTTGTATAAGGCTCGGAATGTGTGACTGTTTACTTTGAATTGGATTTAAAAGACATTTGTTTGGCTACAATGCAATTTGTTATTTGATAATTTTTTGATCTTGATTAATCAACAGCTTTTTTCTCTCGCATTTAAAAAAAAATCTTTATTAGGAACATTATCTTTAACTTTCTTCTCATAGCAATATTCTCATTCTATATATATTACGTATTTTTTCGTATCCATTAAAACATAGACGAGGTGGTATTTTGCTTTCAAGTGAATGAAGGAAATACAAGAACAAACTAGGGCTATGTTGTAGCACTGGTGGACCCGAGCACCTGCACGCTGAAGCCTGTTGCGGTCGGTGGAGAAAACAATGCCGCACATCAATGTTTACACGGTTTGAGGAAATGTCACAATTCTGACCATCATCCAATAACTTGACTGAGATCATTTGAGCTGTATATTGTAATCCAGGAGCAGTTCATCAAAAGGATCAAATCGAATATATGTCACTTCCTGTTGCCACCAGGGGGCGCTGTGATTTCAAGTAATAATTTCTGTGTAGATCAGGCCAGGACTCTTGTCTTACATGTCTAGTTTGGAATTGATTGGACAATGTATGTCCGAGATACAGAACCTTGTGTTTTGATGGCATTTAATCAAACTTTGACGCAACGCCACTGTCACACGGCCTTAAAACCATATGTATATCTTCAGGGGGGGATGTTAACACACATGTAGTTTGAGCGAGATAGAACCATGAACACTGAAGTTACAGAAATTTTGTGTTTCACGGCGAGTTGATGAACTTTGATGCCACGCCATTAATATGGCGTTTGACGAAAAGTCACAGTAATCTTATGTCTTCATTATCAATGTCTTGAGACCAATTTGATACAGTTTGATATGGTTGAGGTCAGTGGATGAGGAGGAATACATCCAAGTGGATGGGCGCTGTGATTTTAAGTCATGATTTCTGTGTAGATATCATCAGGTTGTGACTCTTGTCTTACATGTCTAGTTTGGACTCGATTGGATCAAATATGTCCGAGATACAGAACCTCGTGTTTTGATGGCGTTTAATCAAACTTTGACGCCACAGTCACACGGTGTGACGGAAAATCGATCCATCTTGTTGTGATGACATCTCAATTTGAAGTTGATCTGATGAAAACCTACGACAAGTATGGGTTAGTAAAGTAAAAATGTGGAATATGGCCAAAAGGCCACTAAATAGAAAATGGCGGGCTTCCAGTTGCGTTTTTCATAATGCCCCTTGAGACTTTTTTTCATGACTGGTCACGATACAACTGTTTTCCGATTTTGGTGAGATCGGTCAAGGGGAAACCTAGGGCTGGTTCCAGGGGGACATGGTGGAGCCATTTTGCCACGCCCAACTCAAATTACTCCAGAATACTAAAATATCCGCAGACTATGAATTCCCTGCAAAATTCCAGAACTTTTTCAGCATGTCTAGACCCTTAAAAGCCCCCTAAAAGGAAATAATAATAATAATAAAAATTCTTACAATTTCAATAGGGCCTCTCCCCATTCGGTGCTCGGGCCCTAATAATAATAATAATAATAATAAAATTCTTACAATTTCAATAGGGCCTCTCACCATTTGGTGCTCGGGCCCTAATAATAATAATAATAATAAGAAAAATCCTTACAATTTCAATAGGGCCTCCCACCGATTTCGGTGCTCGGGCCCTAATAAGAAGAGTAATCCTTACAATTTCAATAGGGCCCCTCACCATTTGGTGCTCGGGCCTTAAAACGAGGCGACCCCTGAATTGTATATGTTCATCTCCTGAATCTCCATGCTGAGAGAAATGTTTCACCTGTGTCATTGTCATTAGTGGTGGAGGAGAGCTGAAAGGAAGCCGGAGGTTTCACTCCAGCTCCGATGCACTCCAGCAGGGAGAAGAGCGTGTACCAGTCGTCTGTACAGTGGATGTTGGCTGCGTTGGTCTTCAGTAGCTCATGAAGGCCGTATGCCACCTCCCTGCTTACCCGGGACAACACATGAGGTTTCATCATAAGCAGTAGACGCAGGGAGTGGAGAACCTGTGGGTGAACAAGGAAAGAGACGATCAGGCTGGGATACGAGGAAGAGGATCTCACAGTAATTTGAATGGATCTTTACTTACTGATTATTAACAAAAAATGGTTTCTTGACACAGTATACCACTTCAGTTTAATTTGACCTTTTGCAAAGTTAATATCAAAATACTGATTTGAGATGCTTGTGAAATTATTCTTTGAGTACTTGTTTGATTTCAAATGTTTTAATTAAATGGTTTGTTTCTAAGAGGCGAATAATCTGGTTTCAACATCAGCTGGGTTACAAACATGAAAAAACAAACGGGAGGGTACGTAGCAGGAGATTGAATATCTGTAGGGGTACGGGACTGTAAAGTTTGGGAACCACTGCCTTAGATGATCATCTCAGCCATCAACTCTGCTGTAGTGATTGTGTCCAGGTACGTGTGTGTATGGTGTACCTGAGAGCTAATGTCTTCTCGTCGGAGCAGGCGGATAGCTAGTCGCAGGAGTCCCACCACGGCCCTCTCCACTAGGAAGCAGCTCTCGTTGGCGTGGACGCAGAGGTGGCAGAGGTGGTCACGCACTGTCTGCCACACAAAGGACACCCGGTCCCTACATACACACAAACAGAAAGAGATGGTAATTGTGTCAAAAAGGAACAAGACAAAAACAAATGACCACGCTCTGACGGTGCAGCATTACTGTAATATTCTCCTTCCTACCGATTCTCCAAAACAATACGCAGCAACATCTCCAGGCAGAAGGCTGCATCCTCTTCATCATAGGTCTCTTCATCTGGGGTGACTGATATCAGAGCCTGACGAGAATAATGTAGTTTATTTATTCAGTAATCACACCACTGTCATCCACAAACCTCTATGGTAATAAGAAATGCCAGTTAGAATAAAAAAATTGAACCTTCATTAGCTCCTGTAGTGACTCCAACTGTAGGAATTTACTCTCTGTGATCAGCTTTTCTGGGTCACATTGCTGCAAAGAGAGAAACCGAAAGATGTTAGCAAGAGAAAAACTATATTAAATGGTAGAAGGCAAAAAAGATCAAGCATATAGTACACAAAGTATTACTGCAAAATACTGCCAACGATCATAAATTAATGAAATCTACAGAAACTGAATATTTAATTCGTACATTTAAAATTGTAATACATACAGACAATGTTGAGGCACTATGCTTAATGTTCAGTACCTTTATGCAGAGGATGGCGGCCTGCTTAGCTTCCTGGTTTTCTGTGGAAGGGCCTCTGAGGCCTGACTGCTCGGCTCCACTCAGCGTCAGCCAGTTCACAAAGCTCAACACTGCAGACTCACCACTGATAAGTAACAGAGGAGGAACATTACTTATAAAGCATCTGTCATTATTTTAGATCAAACTAATTTAGGGTTAGGGTTAGTGACTTGTTTTTTAAGGCTCTGCTGGTCATGATTGTTCACTAAAATATGTTTCTACTTGAAAAAACCTTGCTGGAATGTTGAGCTAAACACACAACTGTGACCATTTCTGTAAAAAATAGGCTGTGATAAGTGTTTTACTGTCTTGTAGTGTAGAAATATGAGCGCCATGGTGGAAGGGATTTATGATTACCGATTGGATGGCGTTTCCTCTCTCTGAAGTGAAATTTTCCCGTTTGGCTCCAGGAAATCCTCCACCTGAGGCAACAAGCACAGTGTCTAAGAACTAACCAGTAGGTGGCAGCAGAATATCTAGAATGCAGTTTCTCACTCTGTATGAAACAGGCAATAACACAGACTGTGTCTGCAGTGTTACCACGAAGCAGCCACAATCCCTGACAGAACTGAAAAGAGTGTTAAGAGTTTAAAGATGGAGTCCTGACCTCGACCATGGCTTTGGGCAGCAGCTCGGCTCTGAACAGCTGCAGCATGGAGTCCATGATGTTCTTCCAACCCTCCCTCAGGATGTTGCCGTGCCGATGGGCGAGGTCAAACACGGTCTTGGCTGCTGTCTGCGCCTTACTGTTGCTGCCAAACACTGTCGGGAGGTTTTCCACAGACTGCAGGAGGAGAGGGCACATCAACATGCATTCTTACAGTTAGTATATTTAAACGTCTCAAGGCAGAGCAGTGTCGAACTATGTCATTGATGAAGTATCTTTTTTTTGTATTTTCCGAAATCACCTTGCCTGTTAAGCTTGGCAAAATTAAAGGTTCCAAACAATGTACTGTATAGGTTTCTGGTACAGGTGTGTAGGTATAATAAAGACCCTCTAATACCAAAAAGGATCAAATCGAATTTTTATGGTTATAACAGCTGAGGACAAATGGAAAACTTAATTTATTGACATTTGTATCATTATTTCTTCCATATGTCTTAGCTGCACATAAATAGTAATCCTAGTAATATATTTTAATCATAATTAATCAATTATTGGAACCTGGATTGAGTATTAACATTACTTGAAAAGAGAAGACAATAGGAAACAAAATGTTGATTTAATAAAGTGACTGGACAGAGTATGAGACTCATTGGGATTCTGGATCCTTTGCACCTGTCACCAAGACTTAATGATGTTAAAGAGCTTTTCTGAAATCCTGAACTTTAATACCTTTGAATACATTTTATGAGGGATCTAATTTCAATAGCTCTCAAAATCTACACATACTGATACTCTTGCACTTTGGACTGCAAGAATTTATTGACAATCTGAATGCCCACTTATAATAACTCACTTGGCCGCCACATGGAAAATTCAGTTATCTGAGACCCTGCTATGAGCAATGACTTGTCTTTACATAGCTTGGTTTTTCGTTTGATGATATGTACATTGGTGTGCATTGATGAGAATGTGTTGCATGTTACCACAGCATACCGTGTTGTGAAAATTGTTTGAGCTCCACTAATCTCCAGTAAGAGTAAGGAATCACATTTCTTATTATATTTTGCTTCTTAAAGGATCATCTAAATAAACTCTTGAATAATCCAAATAAATTTAAAGACAACATATCCACCATATCAGAGGGTTGTCATCATTACTAGATTACTACGACCTCATATTAAAATGTAATATTTAAATATTTTTTTATTTAAATATTCACATTGGGCAGTGAGCTTTGTTTTCTAACTTGTCAATTAGCAGTTAAGGGCGGGATCCTGTTTTTTACTTAAAATGATAACATAATTTCACTAACATATTCAGGTGTGGAAAACATCAACTAACCAACTTTAACTGCAAACTCAAATCAAACTGAACCACATTAGCATATCAGGCTGCTGCGATTTTTATGAACGCACCTCATTGGTCAGAGTAGTGAACTTGCACAGGGAGATGATCAAATTGTCAAAAACATCACTGAAGCCATAGTGAGCAGCGATCATTGCACATTTCCTGCAAAGAAAAAAGATGCACATAAATATTCATTTCAAAACACAAACACCTCACATGATGGATTCCTAAAGATTTCAGGTATTATGGTCTGGTCTACTGTTGAATATTAATAGGCAGACATTATTACAGTTCACCAACTATTTAGCAAATAAGGGGAAGGGATTTAAATGATTTCAATTAAAGGGATAGTTCTCCCAGATATAAAAATCCACTCATAATCTACTCTACACTATGCCGATGGAGGGGTGGGTGAAGTGTTTGAGTCCACAAAACACTCTCAGAGGTTCAGTGGTAAACATCGATTCAGCCAAATCAATCAAATTGAATAAATTAGTGAAATATCTTTAGACCTTTAAAAAAAAAAAACTATGTTCTGTATGCTTCCAGACATTCAAATAAGACTCAAAACTAGGTCATTTATTAAGTGTTTTAAGCCTAAAAGTCCACTGATATCTTCTGACTGTCTGGGCTTGCGGACAGTTGGATGACTCCAGAGGAGCAGTATGGAAGCATGTAATGGTTTCTCTGCTGTTTTATTATGTCTGAAGATAGGTCACCAATGTCTTCAATTGTATTGGATTCGGATGCAACACTGAAACTCCCTAAAGTGTTTTGTAGACTCAAACACTTCACCCATCCCTCCATCAGCATAGTGCAGAGTAGATAAGTAGTGGATATTTATTTCTGGATGAAATATCCCTTTAAGGCAGGGGTGTCCAGCTTTTTGTCCCGAGGGCCACATACAGAACAAAATCCGAAGGACTGGGCCACTCACGCCGCCACGACCCCTGCCCTGGAGCGGACTGTTGACAGTGCGACTCAACCGCGTCGCTCAGGGTGGGGGGGCGTGGCAGTGTGGCAGTGTTCTGAGGGACACCTGGCAAGTCAGGCCTGAGAAGTGCAGTACAGTGGGCCATAGTCCATTATATTATTATACATTTCATTTAGCTGACGCCTTTATCCAAAGCGACTTACATTAAAGGCCGGCGCATGGTTCTGCAACTGCAACTTTTCACGCAGTTGTGTCGATGGACTCATTTTAATTTATGGTTCTCCAAGGGCTGCGCGTGTTGCAAAGCAATTCACCGCCAGATCACTAGGTGGAATAACGTTTTTTGTCGAAGACAACCTTACAGACACCTTCTTTGTGTGTGGCAGTCGTCGTCGACTGCTTATTACTTTATTACTTTTTCTGGAGGACAAATTTGTCCCCGATCTTTCTCCACAGCTTCGTACCTTCGTCGACCTACAAACCAACATTAGCCGAGATGTCCTTCAAGGAATTGCAGGCCATCTGCGTGTCCTTGTATTCTGTCAATGACGGGTTATACAAGTGGTCATACTTTCGGACCTCTTCTGCCAAACGCTCTTCTATTTGGTCCATATTCGTTCTTCTAAATCTCCCGTGGTTTCTGCCGGTATTATGAGGCATGAAACCGGAAATGTGACTCTGGAAACGATGTAGTTAGCGGACCAATCACAGCCTTGCGGGCTGCGTGAGGCTTGCGTAGCTTTGTCGTATAGTTAAAAAAATTGGTCAACGCACGCAAACACGCAAACACGCAAGGGGCACGCAAGGGGCTCTTGAGCGTACCCCTTCTTGCATGTCTCTGAAAACACAGAAGCATGCACCGGCCTTAAGTGAATCAACCCTGAGGGTACAAACCCAGAACAACAAGAATCAAGAAAGTAAAATTTCTTCAAAAGTAAAGCAAAACAAAGGGCTATAAGTAAGTGGCATTTAAGTGCTACTAAATTGTTGTTTAAAAAAAAAAAGGGTTAGGTTAATTTTTTTTTATATATTATATTTTTAGACATTGATGCGGGCCAATTAAAAAGGGATGGCGGGCCACAGTTGGCCCGCGGGCTGTAACTTGGACACCCCTGCTTTAAGGGCAGGATATCGAAGTTTGTAATTTTAAGGGTGACCAAATTACTTCAGAGCTACAGATTATGCAGTACCACTGAGTACTGTTATTATGTCATTTTAAATGTGAGAGGTACCCAAACCTAATAATCCCCTTTAGAAACTCCTGAAATATTCAAACCAGCCATTTGAACTGAATAGATTTCTGTAGATATCTGAGATGAAACTCTCTTGACATCTTCATTACTGTCTTCTACTCTGACACCGCTTTTTTCAACAGGAGATGATTGTTTTCTTTTTGTTTGTTTTTCTTTTTGCCTCTGTCGTGCGATAGAATCATCATTGATCCCCAGTCGCTTGCGGTGAGCACACATCTGATTCTCCTGAATTTCTTTCTGCCAAGTTTTTGTGCATGTCTGAAAGCAACTTAAATGAAATACAGTATTTATATATTAAATAGTGTGCACTCATTTGGAAATGATGAATGTATTGTTACCTCTACCAACAGCGTGATGAGCAAACAGAAAATAATGAGGCACGGTAACCTCTCACTAAATCCAATGATATCATGTTCAAGAACAATAGAAGTTGGAGTGACATCTCTGGCTGTACTTTGAAATCCCTATTCAAAGTACATATTGTGTACCTGAAGCCAGTGATGGCCTTCTGGATGATGCTGTCGTCCAGGCTCTTGTCAAAGACGTAGGAGAGGGCAGCAATGGTGGGACCCCAGGTCATGGTGAACAAGTCATGGTCGTAGCTGCCAGGTGGCAAGTGAAGGAAAAAACCCTCAGGTGTGGCACCGCGGTGTAGCAACACGCTCCACACGTAGTTCTCCTTCACTAAACCTGCCTGCTCATCTGGCATCACAATCTCTTCATTCCTGCAGAGGGAAAAACATCTCAGCTGTAAAGTCAGCTCAAGTTTGCTTACGAGTGAAAGGCTTAGTGTCCAGAGAGCAACTGATGTGAGCAACTGTTTTTATCACTATCTTTCTGTTGTTGCCAATATATATTTTGGTGCGCATGCATGAAGATATAAATCTATACGTTCTGAAGTTTTTCTTTACTGTGATGCTGCTGTGTTTTATGGTTTCACAGTTTTCATGCGGTCAAACTGAGCTACACTCACCTACAGATTCAGTATAGGAGGAAGTATGATTATGCATTTTTGGACCCCCCTCCCTCCAAACCCCAAAAATGAGAGAGAGAGGAATCACACATCTAACTATGCCTCTATTAAGTCCCATGTAAATCAATTCCCCAATGAATGAAGTCAAATTAAAATTAGTCACCACATCAGAGCACCATTGGCAGATTATCTTAATATTTGCTTGAATTACATGACACATTTTTACATTAAACAAACAATCTAAAAAAGGTTTACTATGAAATGTGAAATTATTTTGTTGCTTTAACGACAGATGCAGACTAACAAACGTCAGGTGAGCTTACTTGATAGCGTTGTAGATGTCCTCCAACATGTCCTGGTCAAAGTCTTTGTCTCCATTTACTCCCTTAAGATTTTTCTTGAATTGCTGTTTCGAAAAATAAACAGACAAAAAACAGAGCAGTTATTGGAACCATCAACCTTTGGGTCCTGGCAGAAACTTGACTTGAACACCTAACCACCATCAACATGTCAGTCAATGCATCTCAACATGGGAGCTTAGCTCAGGCAGCCAAGTCTCTGTCATTCAGTGCTTTGTTAACTAAGCAGCAAATCAACAATTAAAAGGGCCTTGGCTGAGAACACACTCATTATGTGTCACTTAATACACTTAAGTTAAAGCTTTAGGAAAACAAGGATTAGTCCTATAAATAAACATAACCGGCCGGTGGTGACTGACTGACTCAAGGCTCAGTTTAATGTCTTGGCTTGGCAGGGTTTGTCCTGTTGGCAGGTATTCGAGTGGCGAAACAGGAGCTCCTCAGCAGGAACACACTGAGGAGTCACACCAGCAGAGAAAGACAGAGGGAGCAGGAGGCTACTGAGATCACTCCTCTGTTCGTCATGCTTCTATCAGGGACATGCAGCGAATCCGACACACAGCGTCTCCTAAACACAGAATCTCCAACTCGCTCTCTCTCGCTCTCTTTCTTAGACGCACGCACACACACACAGTCCCGCTGTCAGACAGCAGCTCTCAGAACAGGGGCTGTT